>NC_089582.1:640100-742383 GCF_019320115.1 Miscanthus floridulus | reverse complement strand
TTCCGCAAATAAACTTCAAGAATAATGTTTACCGAGTGTTCCCACTCGGTAAAAAGTAGTCAAATATTTCCGAGTGGGGACGCGGCACTCGGTAAAAAATGGCACACTCGGCAAAATTCACAGAATCAGAACCAATTTGGTTCTGTTCGCTGTTTTACCGAGTGCTACACTCGGTAAAAACTGACAGAATCTCTGTTTTACCGAGTGCTACACTCGGTAAATATGTCCACATAATTTTTTTTTTGTTTCAGTGCATATCCAGTCACAATAAGCAACAAAATCACAGGAAATTATAATAACATGACAGATAGGCAATATATATCACATATATGTCCACAAATGTCACATCCACTCACAATAACCAACATATGTCGACAAGCACCATGCAAAGTTCACAAACACCATCAACATATGTCCAAAGTCCACAAAGTTCAACCAAGTCCACAGTTCAACTTACAAAACTATCAAACAAGGTCGGATGGCCTGAAACGGAGTCAAGTCCAGGTCTTGATCACCCTGCATATCGTTGTTCGATCTAGCTGTAGAAGATCCCTAGAATGAGACATTTGTGAGAGCCAACTTATGAGAAGCTTGATCAATATCTTTATGCCTGCTTTGCTAGTATTAAATTTTTTTGAGAGCCAACTTATGAGAAGAACTGCAGTTACTTAGTGGAGAAAAATGTTAGGCCAATCCATTGCAGGAGTACTAGCAAAAGTACCTAATGTGGTTAAACTCTGTACATTCACTGTCATATACTTATAATCATGTTGTATAATTTATCATTCAGATATGAGGGTTCAATAAGATGGCACAATTACTCTGCACATAAACTCCGTTCTTATTGTGGTATTGCAATGTTTAAGAGTGCCAGTTTTTGCTTGGCAACTTAACTTGATGGCCTTTAGGAAGCAACTGTTTAAATTGGCCAGGTTGAGTGGTATGTGCTTGGTATTTGGTAACTCCACTTTTTGTGTGATATTTGCTGGAACTATGCATTTTGTGACACTCTAATAAATGAAAGGCTATTGCTAGATAAACAATGAAGTCAAATCATGTTTGAATGACAACCTAATTTACTTAAATGTATAGGCAACCATGGCATGGTATGTAGTGTATGTTGGTCACGTGCCTGGGATTTATCGAACCTGGGAAGATTGCTATGCTCAAGACAATCGCTACCCAGGTAATTTGCATAAAAAATACAACACAGAAGCTAAAGCTTTGAGGGCCTACTATAGTCATCCGACCTACCTTGCAAACCATGGGCAACCGGCCTACTATGGTCTAATGAATGCAAACCATGGCCATCCGTCGGCACCGGAGATTGAAGAGAAGCCATCCGCCGGAGATGTGAATATTAGGAGAACTGCTCCTTGGTCTTGAAAAGATGTCATGCTTTATTTATGGCTATGGTCATTGCTTTTCTTATTTGGAAGTTGATGTAAGCTTGGTCATTCAAACAATGAATTTATTCTAGGTGAACATATGCTATTATTAGACTTTGCATTAAACATATTATATATATATAATATGAACATATGCTATTAGTAGTTGTTCGCAGCCAAAACTAACCATGATCGTGTCACAGCCATGACTCGTCATCGCCTGTTACCCCATCGCCGAAGAACAGATCGGCAACAAGAAGTGGCTGATATCGCTGGGACAGGAGAGCCACATGATCTGACAAACGGTGATGGTGTCAATCAGGATGGTGAGAACGAGCAGCCATAGACCCCATCCAGCCTGCTCGAGCTGGGTCAAAATGACCAAGATGGACAGGTAACTTTGGTATCATGTGACTATGTAGCCACACACGCTAATCAATTGAGAGGGTCATAGCTTACCTAAAACAGGCGGCGGGAAACAATGAATGCGGATTTTATGTAATGTGGGCAATGCTTCGCTACATCGGCGGAAAATCGGAAGAAGCAGATAAGTTGGTGTGTACAATCCCCATTTCATTTATGTCTGTTAATAATTCCATAAAATGATTTACTGATTCCTCTTTGGATATCATCTTTTTTGAACGACAGCACAAGAAATATAACCACAAAAGACTGTTAGACATGTAGATCATCGCACTGCAATCGGAGCTAGCAAAATTCATCTTAGCCGAGGTATTAGAAAAAGATAGAATATTTTCCATTGCACAATCCGTGAAGTTCAAGAACCAGTATGGCCCAGAGCGGCTCGCTAGATTATTGTAAGAAGTCCGAGAAACATGCTTCATCTTATTGAATAATTTCTTTTTTAGTTTGAGGGATCGAAATCTTGATAAGAACATTTAAACTGTAACATTTGTAATGTTTAATATTGATGGACCTGTCGTCTACGTAGCGTATATAAAGCGAAACCCGATTTCACAAAAAAATATAAATTAAAATAAATTATAAAATAATAAAATATGAACGGGCCATTAATGCCGGTTAGCAACAAACCGGCAGTGATGGCTAAGATGGCACTGCCGGCTTGAGCCACAAACTGGTAGCATTGGCTTAGACATCACTGCCGGATCTTGTCCCAAACCGGCAGTGCTGGTTACGACAACACTACCGGCTAAAGACACAAACCGACAGTGATGTTAGATGTTACACTGCCGGGTGGTCTCATGAACCGGCAGTGTTTGTTGAACTGAACTCTGCGGGGTTGTGTAAATGACCGACAATTAAGTTAAAGAACACTGCCGGTTCAACTGCCGGTTTGTAGGAACCGGCAGTGATAGATAACCATTATCACTGCCGGTATGGTTGTGCCGGTTCAAAATCTGGCAGTGATGGGGTGTTTTGAACCGGCAGTGATGTCAAGATCTGGGGTAGTACCTAGAAGATGATTTCTTTGTTTAAATACTTGTTTTTTGTTCAACTGTGATGCGTACTTTAGTTGATTCTCTCTGTATTCTTGCTGATTATTGATATGTCCAGACCCCAGAATTAAAATAAAATACAATGCACTATTCAGAGGTGCGATTTGCAAGCTTGAATTTTTTTGCTTTCTTCTGAATAATTTTTGGATAAACAAGAGCACACATTCAGCATCTGAAAATAAAAATAGCATTATGCTTCTATTTGGTATGCAAATGCAACTGTGCAAGTGCGCGGCAAACGTGAATGTGTGCGTTTGAAGCTTTCAAATAACTCTTGTTTTCCAGGAAAGGCCATGGCTGGACTCTTTCAGTGTTTGCAAAAGGTAACTGCAGGCTGATTGGTTCCTGTCGTAAGCACAAATATCAGCAAGTTGGAATTTTTTGTTGTTTTCTGAAATGCTTACAGCATGTCTTTTATATTGCTCCGTCCAGACATATCTACTCCAATTCCCTTCTTATCATCTTCTCAAATTTCTCACTGAGTTTCGTGTTTTTTTAAGTAAAATACCAGGAGCTTTCTCTTTCAATTAAGACAGGAAAGAGAGCTTTCAGAGAAAATACAATTTACAGCCCAGGCTGCAGCAGCACAGCAAACCAGAGGACGAAGATAAGGCTTAGACAGGCCTCAAACACAACCAAAGCAAACAAAGTAGTGTTATCATCTTCATCCTAGATAACCTTGTATACAAGTTTCAGATCAAAAATTACAATGTGCATACAACATCTTATAGCATATCTATGATCAACTCTTACAGATCAATTTGAGAACAAAAGCCATTGTCTCAAGTAGGCTAAAAAAATTGTACGATAGTCTATTTGGGTCCTTTGCAACCTCTGTGAGGTATCCATCAACTAAGTTCAGAACAGGCTGATGCTTCTTCCAAATGGCATGCGAAGCTCACTCGTGCACATCTGTCCACACTTCAGCAAATTATTGTTGCCTTCAGTACCTCTGCTGGTGTTCAGTTTTTCTATCGATCTTACATCTCTGAACTGACTGCAACATAAAAGAAAAAATAAACAGTTGCATACCTAAGAACTTTCGCCGGCGTTGGTGGTGGAGGGAAGGGCGCCGGCGGAGGTTGCGGATCTGAGAGGGTCGAACCGCCCGGGCCGCGGTCGTAGTTCTTGGGGCCGGCTTCCTCGACTCCGGTGTGGAGTCCTGCTCCTCGAGGCCTTGGACGACGGTCGCCTCCGCGCCTTGGACGAGTAACAGATGCAGACTAGATGGAAGCCCAAGCCCGTGAAAGCCCGGAGCCAAGCGCTAGCGGACTCACCTGCGAGTGAGCCGAGCAAATATGAGAGTCGCCCGCCGCAGCCGATCCACTTAAGAAAATCAGCACCGCATCTGTACAAGTAAAATAAACGCCGCCTAGTATCAGACAACCCAGTGGTAGATGAGCCTTTGTGTGAACTCTATCTCCTGGGTTCGAAGCGCGCGTTTTGTTAATTTTTAATCTACTACTTTTCCAAAATCCTTTCTAACATTGTTGCTTTTTGCTACTTTGACTTTGATTGATGAAAAATATTTTTTTTTGCGGTTTTCTTACTGTTTTTTCTTCCTTATGAAACTTATGTTAAGAAACCTTTCACTATTACCTCTACTACATGTAGAATTTATTCACCATGGAACTATCTCCACTCACATGAAACATGTATCACTACTACTACTACCGGAGCTGCTGCGATTGCAAAGGCGCGTGTCCTCCCCCTCTCGCCCTCACCATCCTTCTCGCTGGAGCGGCCGCGATTCGCTGGTTGGTGGTCGGTGGTCGGTGGTCGGCACCGATTCCCTCGGGGAGGGCGTCGAGGACGACGGCGAGCTCGGCAATAGGTGTAGAGAAGAGGAATCACCGAAGTCGATGTACTGGGCGGCGTCCCACGAGAGGCAGAGCGAGGCGGGTACTAGGCGGCGTCCCATGAGAGGCAGAGCGAGGCGACGGGGAGGACGTCGAGGACAACGGCGAGCTCGGCGATAGGTGTAGAGAAGAGGAATCACCATCGGGTGTCACGAGCGGGTACTCATCAGCGCCGAGGTGCACAAACCAGTCTCAGCCCTGGTCGACCCTCAGCAGCAATGAGGCGCCGTGCCGCGGACGAGGCCGCGCGGGAGAGCGTCGCCATGGCGGAATGAGACAAGCAGGAGCTACCTTCTTGTGCGTCGGCGCCACGCTGTACTACTGCTGCTGGTGCTACTACTAAAATCTTGAAATACAAATTTTAGTATAAAGTTTGTGAATTTTTTAAAAAAGTTTGAAATTACAAAGTTTTAAATCTTATAAAGTATAAAGTTTTAAAGGTGCTAGTATAAGTTTTTTTAATTTAAAATGTGTACCAAGTTTTTTTAAATTACCAAGTTTTTTAAAAATTACCAAGTTTTTTGAAATTACCAAGTTTTTATTTAAAATTCATCTGTTGTCCGGTAACAGCATAAAAAATAGATATGTCGTAGGGTTCTTCGCGCACCTTTTTTTTTGGAACCGAGCTAACTCTTTGTTTATTGGAATCTTAGTAAAACTTGTTCAGATATCATCAAATCGTTAGTGGACCTGGACCATCAACGTGGTGAGACAACAACCAGCTTAAAAGTTTGAAAATTTGGGAAACATGGACCGCTGTCACAGATCCCACCAAATTTTCCAAATGAAACGCAGTGGCGCCATTCTTTGCAGCGAAATTTCTAGTGCCAAAACACCCGCGCCCACGACTGGTCCCACGTTTTTCCCTCCCCACATTACGTGACGTGACTATTCATCTCCATTCCTAATACACTACGGGAATCAGGATATTTGCCGAGTGCCAGGCGCACTCGGCAAAGTCTAAAAAATACTCGGCAAAGGGTTTGCCGAGTGTCGACACTCGGCAAACGACACTCGGCGAATTTTAGTCGGCAAACAGACTTTGCCGAATGTTTTTTGTCGGACACTTGGGCAAAGCCTTTGACGAGTGCCGGAAAAGCACTCGGCAAAATAAAAATGCGAAAAACCCAAAAATAATAGCAAATTTTTTTGGGAGGCCGCCACCGGCCAGCGCCCGCCCGTCTCCATCGAAGTCGCTGCAATTTTTGCGCTAAATTCGCGGCTAACGCGGTCGGCGGGATTCGAACTCACGACATCTCCCTTGCGTGTCTGCTGCTCTACCAGAGCACTACACTATCACTGGTGTCTAGATTCCATTATCTATCCTCATATATTATACTAAACCGAGAGTAAATTGCTTGTTTGAGGCCCTAAACGAATTAAAATCAAAAAGTGGTCAACTACAAAGTTTCATAACTTTTCGAGATCTACAATTTTCATTTAGGAAGTTTTTCCATCTGAGGTCGTTTGAAAAATTCTAATTTCAAATTTGAGAGATTCAAACGTAGTTTTGCATGATAAAATGATTTCAAATCAAAAAGTTGTCAACTACATAGTTTCATAACTTTTGGAGATCTACAATTTTCATTTAGGAAGTTTTTCCATCCGAGGTCTTTTGAAAAATTCAAATTTTAAAATTTTCAAATTCAAACGTCGTTTTTGCATGACAAGATGATTTCAAATCAAAATGTTGCCAACTACAAAATTTCATAACTTCTCAAGATCTACAAAGTTTATTTTAGTCATTTATTCATCTGACATAGTGATAGTAACATTGTTCACAAATCTTATATATCTCTCTTCTACTTTCATGAAACTAATGAGAGATATGAGAGATGTAGATTTTATGAACAATGTTATTGTCGCTTTGTCAAATGAAGAAATGACCAAAATAAACTTTGTAGATCTTGAGAAGTTATACAACTTTGTACTTGAAAAGTTTTTCATTTGAATTCATTTAGGGCCTCAAAAATGGCTTTGAAAAACTGATTTGGCAAGGGCAAAATGCCTCTTTGCCGAGTGCCAAAACAAAGGCACTCGGTAAAATACATCTTTGCCGAGTGCTAGAAAAAAGGCACTCGGCAAAGACGGATTTTGCAGTGTGCCGAAAAATAGCACTCGGTAAAATACATCTTTGCCGAGTGCCAGAAAAAAGGCACTTGGCAAAGACGCATTTTGTCGATTGTTTTTTTTTTGCCGAGTGTATTTTATTTGGCACTCGGCAAAGACCATCTTTGCCGAGTGCCCGATAAAATACACTCGGCAAAGCCTCCGGTACTCGGTAAAGTGCCGGTTTCCGGTAGTGATACTCACTAATCTAATCGGGTGGGAGAGCAGATAGCCGCAGCCGCCAGGCGCCAGTTAGGGTTTTGGGCCTCGACCAGGCAACAGGGACACCTTCGTCGTCGTCGATGCCCACACCTGCAGCGACGACGGCCCCTGCGTGCAACACGCCAACAGCTGCTTCGGCGGCGCACCTGCCTCCACGATGTCCAGACCCAAGGCGACGATGTCGCTTTTTCGGACACCTTCGTCCAGGACGGCGACACCTTCTGTCGATGAAGATGGAGGTGACGGCAGCCAAGGACGAGAAAGCCGCCGGCGTTCCTCTCAGACCGACGACGGGTAAGGGCACAAAATATCCCCTCCCCTCCATAAGCTCACCTGGCCGGGCGGCCACTGCGCCCCGCTCACCTGGCTAGGCAGTCGTCGCGCGCCCCTGGCCGGACGGCCGCTGCGCCGCGCGTGCCCCCTGGGCCTGCAACTGTGCGTGCCGCTGGCCGCAGGCTGCTGGCGGAGTACACCGTGGTCATCCCGGACGGCCGCTGCGCCACCCGTGCCGCCGCTGTCGATGGCTAGTAGAGGAACATCGTCCTGGAAAGCCGACTCCATCTTCCACACAGAATATTGAGATGGAATTTTCAATTTTATATGTTGCATATGACTTGACTTCAGCCAGGCTCCGTGTATCTCAGGTGAAATTAACTCTGGATATATTCATGACAAACCTCCAATACTGCTGGCTTTTCGTATTCTCTTGCTTTCAGTTGACTGTTGATTGGCAGAATATTCTTCTTTGATCTAGCAACCAGTTTAAGTTCTGAAAAATACTGATTACCTTTATGTAGCAACCAGTTTAGGAAAGGACTAGAAACCCAGGCGTGGCTTTGCCGCGCCCTACTAGATCGTCCAGTTATTGGAGTCCATCGTAATAACTTTAAGCAAAAGGTTGGGAGGTCATCACTGATAAGCTATGTTCTGCTTTGGGTGCTACATCCCGTGCTGATAGTTCGCCTTTGCTCTTCATTGTCAATAATAATAAACAACAGATATCAAATGGAAAATGCGCTCCAAATAAATACAAAATAAAAATAATTTTTATCATAAAAAATCATGGATTTAACAATAAATTGCACGATGGTGCGAAATAGCACACTGCATAAAGGTTATATATTATAATTACCAAAGTAGCTAAACAGAGCAAGATGAAGGATTAAATTTTCCAAAGCAATTCCACTGTTTTTCTAGAATTACCCACTTGACAATCAAAATGGTGGAATTGCCATACTCATTTTGGGATTACTTATGATTTTCCTGGCACTACTATATGACATTTTGCTGTACTATAGTCAGAAATTTAGACTACCACTAAGCCAGGCTTCAATCTGAATGAGAAATTAGGAAGATAGAAAAAGAACATTCCAGGCTCCTAGTACATGTACCTTCATTGGCTTCTTGGAGGCACCTACAAATTCTATTATATACAGAAACATATGTAGGTGAAACCATGAAACTCAATGGAAATTTTGTGATTTACTTTTGTCGTCGTTTCTAGCAGGGTAGTGTAGGAAGTCAATAACTCTCAATTCATTGTAAATACTACCTTTGCTTTCAACTTAATAAAACGACAGAACACCTGCCATATTCGCTCAAAAAATTGGATAGAAGTAATGCCCTTCTCAGATAAAGAGTGCTGCATAGAAGAGCACAGTACAAGTGTTTTGAGCACTATATTTTACCCATACACAGGTTTGTTCAGTTTGGATAGTACCTGCGACACCTTCTTGGAGCTAACCTGTTATCTTATGTAAGCCATGGCCTTTGCAGGTTTCCGAACCTCTATGAGATCTCCTGAGTTCAGACCACTAAACAATCTAATTGTTGGGTCTGCATGAAACATTTATTTATCAAGATTTACTTATCCAAGCAACTGAAATGACAATGGCTAGAGAACGTTTACATCAATATTTGGCCTGGGAAGTGATGCTTGTGTGCACTGTAACAACATTTCCCGATGGGAGCGTGGTACGGGACTGATCGAGGGGAGGATGAAGCCCCCCGACCCGCTCTCTCCCCTCGGCGGCGACGGTGGCGCCGCCCCCTCCCCACCGCCGATCTGCCACCACCACCCACGTCTCACCCTCCTAAGCCCAGATCCAGGATCCTTGGAGCCTGATCTACTTGCCTACGGGCTCATCGGAGGGGCCCTGCCGTGCTCTGCTGAGTCCTCAACCACCAAAGATTCAAACTCCCCCAACCATGGCTCCCACCAACGTAGCCTGCCGGCCACCACTCCGGCTCCAGCAGCCACTTCCCAGATGCCCGCCTCCTTCGACTCTAGCAAGTCTCCCTCCGCCCTCTCTCCTAAAGCGGCCCCGTTTTTCCCCTGCTCCACCGACAGATCAAAGTTGATGCGTTGGGACGAGATTTCACTCCCCCGATGACTCGGAAGAAGAACGCTCTCCTGCGCCGTACCTCGAAGCCGCTCGCCGAGCGCTGGTTGCTCCCACTGCCCCGGCCAGTCAACCCAAGGTTGCCGTGACCGAGGGGGCGGTCGATGCCGCCGCCAAATCAGTCGGTCCTGTGGGAGCGCCGAGGGACACCGCCCGCCACGTCGTCGTTCTCGTCGCAAGCGGCCAAACCCGGTAGGTGGCCGAGCACAGGCGGACTCATCGGCCGTGGCCACTGCAACGACGGCTACAACAGGCCAGCGCATCCCCACGCACGAGCGGTTGGGCCCACGTCGACGTAGCCCGCCACGTCGTCGTTCGCGGCGTAGGTTGCCGAACCCGGCGGGTGCCAGAGCACTGCTGGACCCGCCGCCCATGGCCGCTGCATCGTCGGCAACAGCAGGCCAGCGCATCCCCGCACACCAGCGGTTGGGCCTGCATCGCCGGGTCTCAGCCCCGGACGCTGAGGGTTGGCAGCCCCGGCGCATGGGACAGACCTACGGCGTCATGGACGTGGCGGGCGCGCCCCGTCGCGAGTCCGAGCGAACTGCTTCTGGCAAGCACTTGGCCTCCGTGGTGGTGCATCTAGCCCACCTGTCGACGATTCCCGATGCGGAGGGATATCATCATGTCCATGGCCGTCGCACCGCAGGATGGAGCCTCGGCTGGCTAAGCCGGTGCTGCCGGAGCTCGTCGGATTATGCTT
Source organism: Miscanthus floridulus (assembly GCF_019320115.1). Taxonomy (NCBI): domain Eukaryota; kingdom Viridiplantae; phylum Streptophyta; class Magnoliopsida; order Poales; family Poaceae; genus Miscanthus; species Miscanthus floridulus. The sequence continues at coordinate 732,222 of NC_089582.1, read as the reverse complement.
CAACTGTCTAGCTGATGACCACGTCAAGGCTGACTATCGCTACGCTTCACGCTGCTTCGACTGTAGGCGCGAGTGGCATCGAGCTCGGAACTATCCCCTGGGGCACCTCGCCGGCACTCCTCGGGTGGTTGTCGCGCCCACGCCTCTGCTGACTCTGAGCGCTCCATCGCGCCGTGCACATTCGGCCACGGTGGGGGACCGTCGCTGGGCCCGGCAAGTTCCAGTCGGCAATCCATTCTCATTGGGGCGGTCCGTTGCTCGCTGTTCGTGGGAAACGCTGGGCCCACTGGGGTGAGCGTCGCGATTGGTGGGCCGCGCGAGATCTTGGATATCGCATCGCCGTGGCCTCGGGAGCGTGCGCCTAGAGCTCTGTCACCTGCAGACACTGTTGCTCCATGCTTTGCTGATGTCCGCCAGCTTTGCTATAGGGAGGCCACGTCTGGTGTAGTACAGCAGGTGGGAGAGGCCCCATGCTACTTGAGGCTACGGTGCTGAGTTTGGCCGGCTCGGGGATCAAGGTCGCCAAGCCACGGTTGATTCTGCTGAGCCCCTCGCCCCACTTGCTCAGGGCGGTCTCGCCTGGGAGCAGCACGTGTGGACTGGTGGGCCAGATACTTGCGTTTGACCCGAAACTTCATTGCGGTGGCCCAGGGGGACCCAAGCTTGGGGAAGCATCTGGGTGGGCACATCTGGAGGCTGTTTCCTTCGATTGGTGGGCCGACTGCGTCGAAGTGGAGCTCGCTGGCCCATCTCGCTCGGCCCCTTCTTCGGACGAGGAGCACTCGGACCACGTGAGGACGCCGTCCAAAGTTCCTTCCCCGCCTGTGGCCTTGTCGACCATGGGCGCGGCGGCGGCTGTGGCGCCAGCTCCGGTTCTACCAAGTGGCATCTCGCAGTGTCTACAGTCGCAGCTTTGCTCTACCATCACGGAGCCGATCTTGGTCAAACCTCCACGTCTTCGTGTTCCTAGGAGGCGTGGTGCGGTTGAATGCACATTCGCACCACCACATCGTAGCGGGAGGCTGGCGGCCAAGAGCAGATGCAGAGCCTCCAACCCGACCGTGCAAGCCGAGAACGTGATGATGGCACAATGGGGGGTCCGCCAGCAGGATCAGGCGCCTTAGGCCGATGCAGAGGGCGATTTCGATGAGTACATGGCCCTATTCGGCGGGCCTCTCTTGGAGTCCAAGCGCGAGGCAATCAGGACGCTCTTCCCGGCAAGCTGCGCGATTGCGGGCATCTAGCTGGTGGAGGGGGTTGACCTCGAGGTTTAGCCTACCTCTGGGTACCCGTTCTACGTCGTCCAATCGTTGCCCATGGCCTAGTTTACTAGCTCGCTGTCGCTCAGCCCGTTGTTGCTTTTAGTCCCTCTTGTGGGCTTCGTCGTAGTTTTCTTTAGTTTTTTCACTTCTGTTTTTCTTCCTTCTCCTCGCCTAGGCAACATTTGGTTATCTAGTGTTGAGCCGTTTGTTGTTTGGTTCGGTGTTATCTACTTTCTCTTAATGAAATACGTGCTACATGGCATGTTCGCGAAAAAAATATTTGGCCTGGTTCTAGAAACGAACAACCCAGTATGCAGATTAAAAATAACAAAAAAATGGTAATGAAGTACAATATGATTGAAATGCAATCAAATTATTTTCTTTAAAAAAATATAAATGAGATACAGCAGGTTAGGAGGTAATTATACATACAAAGAACTAATTTGTTTAATATACAGCAAGCAGGTGCATAACGAATTGCCTGATGCTCTGACATTTCAGTTTGAATAGTAGGGTCCTAAGAACTTGACTGAATATGAATATATGAATAGTATAGTAACAAGCAATGCTTTTTTAACACATGATGACATGTAAAGCACAAAGGGCATTAGTACCACAATAATAAGAAAATGAATTTTTTTTATTTTGCATATGGAAACTAATCTGCACCAGGTTTCTAGCCATTTGTACAACAAACTGAACTGGTGAAGGGATAATTAGCTCACTGATCTAACTGATATAACTAAATACCTAAGCTGTGTACTTAACTGTTAATGGAAATGCAGATCAAGGAACTATAAAAGGTTTTGGAAAATAGATTATTGCAGGACTCTCCAAGGAGAGGAAGCGAGAACTCTGAGGTGAAGATAACGGCACCACAGCGGGCAGCCGACGGGAGCGAGTCCGGGGACCGAGCTAGGCGGAACGTACTGGTGCCGGTCGGCAAGCGCCTGCTACCATGGTTGCCACATACCTGTTCTCGCTGGGGCTAACAGGCAGGGTGTGTCTTTGCGGCCGTAGCTGCGTACAAAGCAGAGCACGCGGAGGGTGGAGGCCGGCGAGCGAGGTCGCCGTGTCTCGCGCCGCCATTTCGCCGGCGCTGGCGCCGCTGCCCCACGCTCCATTCTGTCCGCCCGTGCCCCACTCGATTTGCCCGCTCCAAGTGCTGCCGGCGTTGCCTGCTCAACCCGTGCCTCAGTGCCTACGGGGGAGAAGGGAGGAGGTGCAGGAGACAATGGAGCAGCGGGAGGAGGGAGACGCGCCGGCGCCGTGCTCAATCCGTGCCTCAGTGCCTGCGGGGGAGAAGGGAGGAGGGGCAGGGGACGATGGAGCAGCAGGAGGAGGGAGACGCGCCGGCGCCGGGGAGGGGACGGGTCGTCCGCAGAGCGGGTTCGCGAACAATCGCGACCTTCTGGGTTCGTGACTTAATGGGTTGAAGACCCGCGACGAGCCTGATCCAACGGTCCATATCGTGTTTCCGCCGGATCCAACGGTTTATGGGTTAACGGGTGACGTGTCCCTAGCGGGTGCCCGCGGTTTGGTGCAGGATTCGTATTAAGAGATTAACTTTAGCTGCATATGTTTGCATCCATTAAACATGATATTTGGATTGGAAGCTGGGACACGTGTCTATCAACTGGGCAGTGTCACACCAGGCGCAGGTACGACACCGTCCCAGAATTTGTTTCCCATGTAGTTGAGCCGAGGGTGTTGGATTTCTAGAAATTTATGATAGTTATTTCTGAATTAAATTTCTTTTTTGCAGTGAGGCTGCATGGGTGCATGTGCACCAACTATCATATACTAAATCCGTCCCAAATTATAAGACGTCCTGAAACGGAGGGATGAATAGGTAGCTTCACCCATGACACTCCTGGTTCACAGCACCTTCGTGCAGCACGGCTCTGTTGCCGTACGTTCATTCATCCTCGTATCCTTGCATCCAACATGTTTCACGGCACACAGCATAGCCCATCAACATATCGACGGCTCCTGAGTGGTGCTGCACAGGATAGAGGTGGTGTGCGTTACGGGCGCATAGAATCCCCCCCCCCCCCCCCCCCCCCCCCCCGTTGTACCTGTTTATAATTTTATTAAGACATCAACATAGTTATGGTACAGTGGTACTAAATCCGTTCCAAATTATAGTTCGTTTGACTTTTTTTACCCTAAGTTTGACCACTCGTCTTATTCAAAATTTTGTGCTAAATATCACTTCTTTTGTTGTGGATTGCTTTATTAACAAAAGTTCTTTAAGAATGACTTAAATTTGATTATGTTTGTACAAATTTTTTAAATAAGACGAGCGGTCAAACTTGAGGTTAAAAAAAACAAACGAATTATAATTTAGAATGGAAGGAGTACTAGATATGTGTCGGAGTAGTCCCTTTGGAAAACCTCTGCCCTTTTTTGTTTATGGGCATAATTTCACAGCGATACATTTGGAAACGGGAGTTACTTTTTATCGTCAAACGAATGAACGATAGTGCCATTTGCCCCAGCCGGCCAGCCGGCAAATTGGCCATACGATCAATCTAACATTGTGCTGCACGCCGCTTGTACGAACCAAATAAAGGGGACGTACGTACAATGCCAAAAGCACGGGTTTAATTAGCAGGGTAGTTAACTCACAGCGACGCTGACAGGCTTTGTAGACATCGTTTTGGAATTAAGAAACGGATTTCATCGAGATGTAGCAAAAATTCCTTTTACTGCTGGCTAGCTATATATTTAAACGAGGGATATATACCCATGGCATTGGTGGTTCGTGCAAACTACAGCCAAATCTCATCAGCTCATTGAGCACTGAACAAGCCAAGTAATTAACCAATGTTGCCGCCGGCGAAGTCGTCGTCCCTGCTGCCTGCTCTGGTAATTCTGGCGGCAATAGCAGCCACGCCCGAGCCCGAATGCCCTACCAAATGCGGCGACGTCGACATCCCCTACCCGTTCGGCATCGGCGGCGTCTGCTCCCACGGGAAGGACTTTGAGATCTCCTGCATCAACAACGGCACCACGGCGGTGCTCCAGTCGGACTTCCATACGATGCAGGTGCTGAGCCTGTCCGTGGAGCCACCGTTGGCCAAGGTGATGCTGCCCGTGGCTTACAAGTGCTACAACCCGGAGAACGGCTACCCCGTCAGAAAGTCTGACGGGCACGTGGACCTGTGGTCACACGGCATCTTCCTCATCTCCGACACCCGGAACATGTTCGTGGTGCTCGGGTGCAACACCGGCGCCTTCACCATGAGCTTCGGCGAGAAGCGCGGCGGCCGCTACAAGCACCAGTACTACGCGGGCTGCTTCACCTACTGCAGCGAGCCCGGGAGCCCCAAGGACGGCAGGTGCGCCAGCGTCGGCTGCTGCCACGTCGACATCCCGCCCGGCCTCACCGACAACGCCGTCCACTTCGAGAGCTGGCCGCACGACGGCATGGAGCACAGCCCCTGCGACATCGCCTTCCTCGTCGGCAAGGACAGCTACGAGTTCCGGGCGTCCGACCTGCGCATGGACGTCAGCCGGAGAAGCATGCCCGTGTGGCTGGACTGGGCCATGGGCCGACGGGGAGACGCGTCGTGCGACTGGGAGTACGCCTGCGAGAATCCCAACACCGAGTGCGTCGACTCCCTCAACGGGCCTGGTTACCTCTGCAGATGCAAGCAAGGCTTCGAGGGCAATCCCTACGATGATGACATCGGATGCACCAGTAAGTAGCTTTTCCATTTAGGGCCAGTTTGGCACCGCTCCTGCGTGCTCCGGCTCCAGCACTGTTCACGCACTGTAGCCGGGAGCCGCAGGAGCTGCAAAAACGAGCTCCGCCGGCTTCGTGAACAGCGCCAGCGAACAGTGAGACGAAAAAGCAGGAGAGAGAAAAACAGCTTCAATGAACAGTGTTGCTACAGTATAGGAGAGAGAAAAACGGCTTCATGAACAGTGCCGATGTCGATGGAAGCCGGAGCCGTCGGAGCTGAAACAAACGAGTCCTTATTCTTGTGTCTGTTTAGATTTATTAGCACTAAAAATTAGCTAGCTAATAATTGCTAATTTTAGAGCTAGCTATTTTTTAGATAGGCTGATTGGACCCACGTGCTAACAGGTGGTTGGATAATGAGTTGAAGGCGCATATAAACTGGCTATTAGCATCTATTAATGACTCCAAAGCTACTAATGAAACTAATAGTTATCAGCCTAATATTTAACAGTTCTATTTAAATTTTCGGCCTGTTCGCTGGTTGGTTTCTGGGCTGGTTTAGGCTGGCTGATGCTGATTTATTGTGAGAGGAAAACGCTGTTGATTGACTGGTTTGGGCTGGCTGAAACCAATAAGCGAACAGGCTGTTTAGCTGCTAATTTTTAATGCTAATAGATCAAATAGGCCCTTTAATTTTAGGCCTGTTTCTACCCCTCAATCTTCCGCTAGGCCGACAAGCACGGTGAGATATAGCTGTTTTTTAAGCAGCCCGTTAGAGCAAGCATAATAGCAGGCTGTAAGCCGACTAAATGTTGAGGTGGAGGAGAGAGGGGAGGAGAGAGAGGAGAAGCGGACTGTAAGCTTATAGCCGGCTTGGGCACAAGAACCAAGAAAGTCTGTAAGAGAGACAAGTGAGCCATATATTAACTGTAAAGAGCCAACTACTATATGATTGGGCTGAGAAAAGGCTGCAAGGAACCTTACAGCCAATAAGCCAACTGTATTATTAGCCTTGCTCTTATAGTGCGCATAGATAGGTGGTAGCCTCATGAGAACCCAGCCGTGAAATATCTATAGCCGTCTATTTATTACTCTGTCAACGAGCAATCATACCGAATAGGCGAATAGCTCATATACCACTACCACAGAGATCAACTCTAGAGACGGGTGAAACATATGAACTGAGGCAGTTAAGCAGCCCGCCTGTTTGGATCGTTAGCAGCTAAAATTAATATTAATGGATCTAAATAAACCTGTTAATTATTAGTTCGAGGGTCGCGCCGCACACAAGGACGACGCCATGCGGACCCGGCATACACTGAGCACAGAAGATGATGATATGCGAAGATAATGGGCTTTTATTCTGGCACTCGCCTCGTCAGACCAGAGGAAGCCACTGACACCACGCCGGCGAGAGACCCGCCCGCCGCCAGCAAGACAAGGGAGGGGAGGATGACCATCCTCGACAAGTCCATCCGGACAGACTAAGAAAGCAAACTAGATCTTAACTACTAGTCGCCCTGTTCAACGGTTTAACAAAACCGAGTGTCGGCCCGTAACCAATCCCACGAAAACCACCGTCGCGGTTACAGAGCGGTCTGGTTGCAACCCGTGTACCCAGCGTTGGGATTTCTCAGCGTCTTGTTTAGATGCGCATGTATTTGTCTCGATCCACATGTATTAAAGTAGATTAGAGTAAAATTAAACTAAATTTTACTCTAATCCACTCCAACACATTTGAGTTGGAGTAAATACACATACATTCAACAGGCCTTATCCGGTCACGGTTACAGCACACCGAAACCCATCGAAACCCAGGGAAAAAAACGCGCTGGCGATGCAGCGCGAGCGTGACGGCAGCGGGCGCGAGCGCGGCTGCGGCGAGCCCGGCAGCGGTGGGCGTGAGCGCTGCACTGGTGGACGACCGGGACCGCGAGCAGGCTGAACATCTGAACATCTGGTCTGATGGAAGGACGAGCAAGAACTTGATGCAGACGTTTTCTTCCTACTAAAATCTTCATGTTGAGTTCTTGTTCTTGACGACCTGTGCTGACGTTTCTAGAGGTGACGCTCGATGTCCGGGACGACGCCGTCCCGGCCATCAAGGACGTCCTTGGCGGCCACGGCGGCGGCGCGGGCGACACCGCAGGACGCCGCGGCGCTCCTGGACCGCCCAGCCACCGCCTCGGCCTCGGGGGGCCTGTCGTCCAAGCTCAGGGCCGCGCGGGCGCACCTTGGCCGCATCGCCTCGGGGAAGCGCGCCACGGTGCCGCTCTAGGCGCTGCTCCGTCGCGACCGCGACCGGGACCGGGACCGCCCCAGGCTGGACAGGAGCGTCCCCGGCACAGCCAGCGCGCTCAGGGGCCTCCAATTCCTCAACCAGGCCGCCGTCAGCGACGGCGCCGGCCGGCGCGAGCTCGAGCGCGGCGACGGTGGGCGCGGCACCGGCTACCGCGGCAGCAGCGGCAGTGGGCGCGAGCTTGGCGCTGGCGGGGGCGGCACAGGCGACCACGGCGGGTGCGAGCTGGAGCGCGGCGACGGCGGGCGCGGCGCCGGCGAGCACGAGCTCGAGCGCGGCAGCGGCGGGCGCGAGCTCGAGCGCGGTATCCGTGGACCAGCCCAGTAATGACATCGAACCCGTTCTGTAACCGCGTAAATCAGACCAACCCACTCCGTGTGCGAAAAAATGGATTGGGTTGCAAACCCGTTCAAAGCCGCAAAAACCAAACCACGCACAGGGTTAACTACTAGAGGAAGCTAGGGGCCGGCCCACCTCCCTCGCCCGCCGGCGAGCTTACCACCGGAGGTAAGGGAGGGGGCCCAAAACTTGAGAGGCTGGAGAGCTTCAGGAGAAAGGGAAAACCGGCAGAACGTCTGCTACTCACAATGGAGACTCTCGGCGTACAAAGATCGCCATCGAATCGAATTCCAACTAGCGCTGCTAACTATTAGTTCCATTAGCAGGTTTAGAGTACTTGCTAAAAGTTGCTATAGTTCATATGCATCTTCAAATCACTATCTAACCATTTATTAGCAAGTGGATCCAAACAGCACCCCTATCAAGGGGTCTGTATTACAAAACGCTAGATACAATCCAAATGTCTGTCTCTATTAATTAATTAAGTAGCCACCGTGGAGCTCTAGACCACCGCTACCACTAGTCCTCCTCACCTTGCTTCTGCTCTTTATCATGCAGCACACCATCGGGTGGTGGGCTCACGACCAGCGGGTCCTTAGAGAGCAAGAGGATCTACTCTGGATCGAGCACCTCCAAAAAAAACCCATAGCTAAATTTGTATGAGTGAGATAGGGACAGGGAGGGGAGAGATATCGATAGGAAGCACATTCGCTTTGACTCAAACCATCTCTAGAACCTTGTGCTCATCAGCAACATCAGCGATGAACCCATGGAAGTTGTTAACAAGCACCTAGTCGACCGGGTCACACCCATCGACGCATAGGTGGTACTGAGGAAGGCGGAGAAAGATCTGATTATCCATTCAATGAACTCTAATAATTATTTATAATAATAGTCATTGCATCTATTCTATGATATATTATGAAAAACAACATAACGTAATAACCCTACCATTATGAAATACAAACTAAAGTAGCTCCTAAAATTTGCATAAATCACTGGCATTGTCATTGTGATAAATAATTTAAGTAACCCTATAAATTTGCATAAAAACCTTAGTGCTTCTACCATTACAAAAAATAAACCAAAATATCCACTCAAATCTACATATAAATTACCAACATGTACTATTATGAAAAAAGTTAAAATTGCCATATATTAGGCCTTTTGTGTTCCTGGATTATCTTGTATACGTTTTGGCTATGCCAATGTGTCATGGGATAGATCATTTTGCACCTTCCCTTGGCTTGTTGGTAGTCCACACTCCATGAAACCTGGGTCATTATATAGGGAGCCTAACAAAACTAAAATGAAAGTGATACCTTACTTAGACCTGGTTATGTCAACTCTAGAAATAAAATAAAATCGTGTTGCCTGAGACATGGATAACTTATAGAAGGAATAGGTACAAAATTGTTAGAGATCATGATGGTGATGTAATAACACAAGTAAAAGTTGTTCTACACTAGAGGTAGTAAACAAAAATTAGAACTCTATCTATTAAAAAATGAGAATAAGTGATAACAATTGTACTAAATAGATGAAAATATTATTGTGATGGGCCCCAAGATCGAGTGATGTCTACCACGGAGCATTTATAGCAACGGTAAAGACCATCTCAATGTTGAAGTAAAGCACAGTACAAAATGATTATAAATAAAGATGATAATTTAATAAATGGCACATGCACTGTTACCTTCTTGATACTAGTTGTGCAATTGCATGGATTCAAAATTGTTAAGCAATGTTATTAAGGTGCACTTGTTCCTCATATGACATTTTCATGGTTTTCTTTGGATCAATACTAACTCATTTGTCCTTTTCATATTATGATGATTAAATTATTTATGATCGATGCACAAATTCAGGCTTGTAACTTTCATACTCAAATTTACCATTCATATCCTTCAGTATATTTGTGTGGAGTAAATCTTCCATGAATATTCATCCTCATGTAGCTTTAATGCAGAAACTTCAGGTGAGGAGCAAGTCTCTAGTTACTTTCACCCTGCTGAATGAGGTGCTCGTGATGCTTACAGATACCCATACTACACTTTCCCCTATTAAGATGCAATATGGGTAAATGACCTCGGTGGTCGTTTGGTTATTTTGAGAAATGTTCTGTTGGGTTGTGTTCGTAGTTTGCTTAGCTGTTGGACCATATTAAATAATTTGTGGAGCTCCTGAATCTTGTTGTAAATAATATTTGAGCTCATACTTAAATTCAGGGTTAATATGTATCATTTATGAGAAATAGTATGATGTGATGGTGGTGACATACAATATGTGTTTTTGCCAATGCTTTTCATGAGAATTATCACAATACATATTGAGGAATCCAAAATATGATATCCATTTTGAATGAATTAACCTAGCAATCATCTCTTTATGGTTTTATTTAGCCTAAGTTACCTTTGTTGTACTGTCTAGTAGTTTTAGGTTGATAATTAAAAGGCTAGTAATTAATATCATGCTTACATAACAATAGTAAACATGCACTCACACTCATAGTGGTGGAACCAAGATTTTAATGTTGGGTATTCCCAAACCAAAACCGTTTACCATTTGTTGCACACCACCATGCCATCATACATGCACCCACTCTCGGTGTGCCTAGCAGTCAACCTTGGGCTTATGTGGGGATTGGGATTTAAAGAGACATGGGGTTAGGGGTAGGCAAGGGGTGATAGATGGATGCAAGTGATGCTGATGCACCCATGTGCGTCTGAGGACATAGGAAGGTATTAGTTGACGTGTTGGCGATTGACAATATGGACGGGCCTAAGGAAGCCTTGGTGGAGTGGAGTGGGAGGAGGCTAGTAAACTGAATTTTTTTTATAAGTGAATGACAAGTAAATGAAGTGCAACTAATATATCCATAATGTTTTGGCAAAATTGTTAGGTATTCTCAGAAATAAATTGTTAGAGGATCCTAACAACATTTAGCTATATATGCTCCCAGTTCATGTGTAGTGTATAACATATAGTAGACAGCCAAATGAGAACAACCAAATTCTTTAGCATACTATCATATTTTATTGGTGGTTATTTCATTGCTATTATGGAGACCAGGAAAAAAGACATGTCAAAGAAGATTCTTCCATGCCTCTCGGTTGGTGCAAATTTCGTTTGGCACTATATACCCCCTCTCGGAGATTTAGCGGAATTCTCATAGAAATAACAGTTAGTCATAGATTTGTTGTTGAATGTGGAAGCGCACTTTTAAAGTTTTACACACTTTAGAAAGGGATGTTTTCGACCACACACTACTCCTAGGTATGGGTACAACGGCTTTAGTGAGAAATGCAAAATGATTCAAATTTGAACTTAGTTGGTTCACTCATGATGATTTTCATGATTGTGTTACCGAAATCTGGAATAAGACAGTGGAGTGATGAAACTCGGTCCGATGTAGGAACAATAAATTGAGTGCCCTATGACAACACCACCATGTGTGGGTAGGTCATAATGGAGGTGTGTATAGACAAAAAAGGCCAAGCTCCAATCCACTTTCTTGATGTAGACATTGTCGCTAAAATTAGGGATTTGACTGATTTTGAGAGAGATCAACTTGCTCAAAAGAGAGGAGGAAATTAAAAACTATCAGTAAATTAAGGTGAATTTTTTTTATTGGGAGATTGCAATACTAAATACTTCCAAATGCTTGCCAATGGCAAGCATAGGAAAGAAAGGATTTTCTCGCTCGACCAAGAGAATGGTAAACTTGAGGGATAATAGAAGCTCAAAGAGTACATAACAAGGTTTTACAAAAGTTTTTTGGGCACCAGAAGAGAATGCCTTTACTCTAGATGAGTCAAGGAATTATGAAAATGATTTCCTTATATCCCCTTATATTGAGAATGAGGTCAAGGATGCAGTGTTTGGTATGGGACATAACAAAGCACTTGGTACAGATGGCTTTCTAGCTACTTTTTACCAACATTTTTGGGAAACTATTAAGTGGGACTTGTGAATGTTTGAGGATCTATTCAAGGATGATTTGCCACTGTTTAGTTTAAATTTTGGAGTAATTACTCCTATCCCAAAAGTCCAAGAACCAAAGCTAGCTAATCCATCAATATACCAATCTATTTGCTGAATTTGAGATTTAAAATTTTCACCAAAGTGGTAACCAACAGATTGAACATATTGATGGATCAAATTATTAAATGAACTTAGACAACTTTCATGCTAGGCGAAACATCCTAGAGAGTGTTGTACTCTTGCAAGGGACCATCCATGAATTACACTAGAGAAAAAAATGGGGTGATTTTCAAGATAGATTTTGGGAAATGGTGTGACAAAATGAAGTGACCTTTCTTATTTCAGACACTAGGAATGCAAGGTTTCTCAGTCAAACAGATAACTTGGGTGGAATCCTTCATTTCAAGTGGCAGTGTAGCTGTAATGTAAACGATAATGTTGGACATTTTTCCAAGCAAGAAAGACCTTAGACAGGGAGATCCCTTATACGCTCCTTTTTAATATTCTGGCTGATATGTTAAGAGTCATTATAAAGAGGGTGAAAGATGATGGACAAATCAAGGGTATGTAATAACACATCTAGTTGATGACAGCTTATCTATTCTATAGTATGCAGACGACACAATTCTTTTTATGAACATGATCTAGAAAAAGCTCATGACTTGAAGCTCTTGCTTTGTGCATTCGAGGAGGTGTCAGGTCTCAAGCGAGTTGTATTGCTTTGGAGATGTCCAAGAAACATTAGATCAATATAAGGATCTATTCGGCTGCAAAGCAGGTAGTTTTCCAATCAATTTTTTATTTATTTCCATTTTGAGAAACTAAGAATTTTTTAAGATCATGGAGGAGTGCTTTGAGAAGATACTTAATAGTTGGACAGGTAAATACCTCTCTATTAGAGGTTGTTTGAAACTGATTAGTTCAGTGCTCACTAGCCTTCCATTCTATATAATGTCCTTTTTTCTCAATATCAAGGTGTGTACTAAAAAATAGATTATTGGCTCTTAAATTCACTGGCAAGGGAGATCAACAAAAAAGAAATATGATCTCGCCAAGTTGAGCGTCTTGTGTGAACCCAAAAAACTTGGTGATCTAGACATATACACGACTTAGATATCAAAAACACGAACTTGCTAAGCAAATGGTTGTTCAAAGTCCTCACATCAGATGGTACATGGCAGCAATAATATTGCTCCAAAACAAGTACCTAGGTACAAGCCTTTAGCTCAGATAGAGTGGAAAATCGGAGACTCACACTTCTGGTCTGGTCTCGTGAAGGTTAAGCCGGATTTCGTTCGTATTGGATCATTCATTGTAAAAGATGGATCACAGCTGGAGGAGGACAATTGGCCGGGTAACGCAATATTGTTTAAATAGTATCTTTTTCTCTACAATATTGCTTAGGTGCCACCCAACCTTTCTTGGCGTAGGGATCTCTTAAGGTCCAAGTTAGTAGCATGGAACAATCTGTTAGCACGTATTCCTTGCATTGAATTGGGGCAAGAAATGTAATATCCTCTATTGTTTGCTTCCCTCCGCTATGATTTGGCGGCTGAACTTTATTAACTTTTCCTAACTCCAAAGAAACGAGCTGTTAAGTATATGGAATTAAAGATGGCTGCTAACGACGTGCTATGCCAGGCCACCAAAAGGGTAAAACAGCTCAATAAGCGAACATGCCAGTACTCCGGAGCATAGAGAAGGCCTCGATCTCATTGTGGCGTGGGACACGGACCGAGAGCCATATATATAGGCCGGCCCCATCAGTTGTCACCTAGCGCTCTTCCGATCCTTTCTTTGCTTTCAGGATGTTGAGCTCTCGGTTGCCGTCGCTCATTTCCAGCAAGGAGATCGGCCTGGACTGAGTCAAAGGCTCAGGTTCAGGGCTACCTCCAGAATTCGCACCGAAAGCATGCATTGTCCAGCACGTACGATGCGTAATAGTGGGTCAGGCTAGCATCCCGACGTCTGGCCCTAGCTCCGTGTCCGGACGCAGCTCCCCGCACCCTACGCTTGCTCTGTACACCACGTCCCACCCGCTTGGATTCCGCGCAGCTCGAACAACTCGCCCCACCCACGCTGCCCGCCCCCACGCGGGTCCACGTCGCCTGAACATCACCAACACAAAAAAGATGAGGAGACACCGAGGCGAGGCAACAAAAGACGATGATAGAGATGCAACACCCAATCTACTTTTGAAACATCCAAATGAAATATTTGCAACATATGTTCGAAAACAGTTGAAACATTTATAACATACGTCTGAAACACATGTAAAAACATCTGAAAAACGGTTGAAAAGCCATGGCAAAATATATACAACATCCAGATAAAACACATGCAACTTATGTGTGAAACACGTGCAACATTTAGATAAATACACTTGCAACATACGTAGGGCCGGTCCTGAGTATTTTTGGACCAGGAACGAAGCTAAAATTTTGGGCCTTAATATGTACTACTCATTGGTAGTATATACACATATATACAAAATGTTACTAATGCAAAAGCAATATTCATATGAAATAATTTGTATACATATTAAATTACCTCAAAATTATATTCTAACATTCCTTGATGCGAAGTCATCGATGATGGTTTCAATATCAATCTCATCCAACAATCGCTTCTCAATGCATAATGTTGCCGATCCATTCAACCTCTCTTGTAACATTGTAGATCTCAAATAGTTCTTTAAGAATTTTAATTTTGAGAAGCTTCTTTCGGATGATGCCACAATCACTGTCATAGTAAACAAGATGCAATAAGCAATGGAAGTACTAGGATAACAATCACCTTCTGTAACAAACTCAAAAATCTCCATAGCTGTCATTTCTCTATCTGACAAAGCGGATTGCAGAACCCTTAGCTCAGAAATTAGATCATTTAAATCAATGTCAGATGAGCCATTATGAGAGAAAGCTACTGCCAATGTTGTGCAACACAAATTTTGTTCAGGACTATCCAAGGACTTCTAGTTTGTTGAACTCATTAAAAACCCAACTATCTCATTAAATGCCTGGAGTTGTTCAAATATACTTTTCAATGATATTTTTGCCATATCAACCATAACTAGAAAGTAACAAACTTTAAAATCCTTCTCGGCTTGCAAGATGACTTCCTCACTATTATTTTCATCAAAATGTTTCTTTCTCAGAGCACGACGCTTTAAAGGAAATGATGGCAACATATACGACCATTGCAACATATGCAACATTCTGATCTACTTTTGCAACATCCACATGAAATATCTGAAACACTTGAAACATACTCTTACAACATGCGTTTTCAGCGTGCAATGTCACCTTGCTGCTTGGAAGAATCACGGAGCTAGACGTCGTCGGGGCGTATGGAGCTCGCCGGTGCACCCCTGGGTGAGGACCTGCTCGGCGGCCTGGGTGAGCACCTGCGCGAGCCGCGCGAGCACCTGCTCCACGACCTGGGCCAGCGCATCCTGGGCGTGGCGTAGGACGAGCATGGTGCGGCGGGGGACAGAGGCGCGGCGGGGGATGATGGCGGCAGCGCGCCGGAGTGGCCTGATAGGGTCGGCGCCGAGCACTGTGCCTCGGAGTTGGTCGCGTGTTGCGCCTGGCTTGGCCAGTGGCCGAGCGCCGGGGGCGGGAGGCGAGCAGATAGGATCAAGTGAACGGATAGGAACGAGTACGTAGACGAGTGGATTTTTTATTTGGAAATGGAGGAGCAGAGGGTGTTAGGCTGGTGTCGCGTAGCCCACCAACAGAGCGTCCGGGTGGACGGATGCCCGTTTCCTAGCATTAGCGTGCATAATATGCTCACAAAGCAAATAGTTAATGCCCAAGAATAATGTACACATGCATATTCTCTGTCGTGGAGAGGAGCGCGCATATCCCTATGTATTATTAGTTGTCTGATGTGTGCACGTCTCTACCGTACCGTTGTCACGTCGTGCACACAGAATACATGCATCAATGCGGTGACAAAGTTTTATTACTACTAATTTCTTTACAACGACAGAGCTAATGCATCTTGTAGTAATCAGAATATTGTACTCAGATACTACGTACATTGCCAACAACGGAAATTATACACTGTACTATTTTGTGAAGATATATACATTAATTCAAGCGGAAAAGCATGCAACAGATATTGAAACAATCACCGATATTTCACTGCAACTTGGAATTCGTTGTTCTTGGACCTAGTAGAGAGCCTACCACCACCACTGCCGTCAGCCTTTAGCAGCTCGACCGCGTGGATTAGTGCAGGGTTGTCCTTGTTACCATCAAGCGTAACCTTCTTCAAGTTCGTCAGCTGCTCCATGCCAACGATGCTCCTCTCCGTCACGTGCGTTGACCTGTAGTCAAACCTCAGTTCCAGCGTCTCCAGCGTCGACATCGATCCTCCCTCAAACCGAATAACGTTGGGTAGACAACCTCCAAGTATCACGCCCCTGAGCATCGGAAATCTGTGGCTGCTGCGTGCAACCAGCTCGTCGTCACGCTCGCCGTCGCCATGGCGTGTCCACGTCACGTACAAGCTCTTCAGGTTGGGCAGCTTACACAGGATGCCGAAGAGCTGGTCACCAGCAAGGGTTGTATCCAAGATGGTGAAAGTGACAAGATGAGTTAGTGAGCCGATCCAGCCCGGCAGCCCATCGACGTCACCTGTGATCCAGAGGGTCTGAAGGAGCCGTGGTGGCGCGGGCAGGTGGTGGAGAAAGTTCAGCACCTGCTTTTGCTTGCTGTTGTTGTTGTCGCTTCTCCGGTGCCCTATCCAGAGCCACCGGAGGGAGCACATCTTGCTTAGGGACAGAGCAAGGTTTCTTAGAACATCCTCATCTACAATGGCCTTGCGGTCATCAAGAGACACGACAAACACTTGCAGCTGCTCCAGTTCACCCACCTCTTGGGCAGCATCGGTGTCTTCGTTCCCAAGAGTTACTCTACGCAACACGCGTAGGGCCTTCATCTTGCTGATTCCCCGGGGTATAGTCCACATTGTACCCCAAAAATCATCCCTATTGGAGAATCGTATGTGCTCAAGTTTCTCCAGCTTTGTGATGGTCTCCGGTAGCTCAGTGAGGAGCGTGTAGTCCAAATCGAGCGTCTGTAGATGCTCTAGGTTCTCGATCTGCCAAGGCACCTTTGTAATGTTTGTGCCCCTCAAGCTTAGTAACCGGAGTAGGTACAGATTGCAGGCGTACCTCACGTGCTTGTTTGTTACTCCCTCGCAATCTTCTAGGTCAAGCACCCTCAAGAGGACGAAGCTACCAAGATTTTTCAGGAGCTTGTGCTGCCCACGGAGGTGGAACATGCTCAGTGATCGAATATGCTGCATATCCAAATAATCATTCTCGCCTCCATAGTCCACATCATTTCTCTTTGTACCGTCTACGTCAGCATGGATGGAGAGGCGACGGATCTTGCCACATGACATCCCCTTGTGCTGCCCTCCGTGCAGGCTGAGAAAGTTAGCCTCCAGGGACTTGGACACCATGACCTCATGAAGCATGTCATGCATTCGGTATGTCTGCTGCTTCCATGCAAGACCCTCCAAATGGCCTGCCTCTTCAATCATGTTCTTGCTCAAGAGTTTATCCAGGTAGGATTCTGCAACCTCCCACAGGGTCAGTCCCCGCTTCTCATGAACTAATCCTTCTGCCATCCATCTGTTCAGTAGCCGGTCCTTTCTAATTACGTAGTCCTCTGGAAAAATGCTAAAGTACATCATGCAACCCTTGAGCTCATACGGGAGGTGATTGTAGCTAACCGTGACTATATGCTTCATCCCCTCAAGGGTAGGGTGTCTCTCCATCTGTGAACCAAGTGATTTGCAGACTCTATCCCACTTGTCTTTGCTTCCAGGTGATTTGTACCCAACCAAAACACTAGCGATGCTGACAATGGCCAATGGCAGCCCACCACATTTTTTCAAGATGTCACCCATTACATCTTCAAATTCTTTGGGGGTAAGAGGCATCCATGGATCCAAACACTCTGCTAACAAACAACTTCTTCGAATCTTCAAGCTTGAGGGGTTCCATCTTGTGAATGTATTTGGAGTGGCTATTAATACTATCAGGGCTGCATGCATTGGCCACTGTATCTATCCGAGTGGTCACGATGATTCTACCGCCCTTGTTGTTCTCTAGCAACTTGGATTGGATTACCTCCCATGCTCGTACAGTCCAAACATCATCAATCACTATAAGGTACCTGGTTTAGGCATGCATAGTATATAGTTAGTTAAGTCATATATCCAAAACGTAATTAATTATCTCGCATGTGCAAAATGTATGAAAATGCTACTACTATTACTCAATATGCATGCATTATCATTGTTTGATATACCAATCTATCAAGTCATGCTCCTACACATATTACAAGAGTGATAAGTGTTAGAAATTCATTGATAAATTTAGGCCCGCATCTATTCAAACTGCTCACATTTGCCCTCTCTGATTGTTCATGTTCTAACATGGTACTCATACAAATATTTTCTTATCTTTTCCTAGTTAAGATAGCTTTTAGCTACCAATTACTCTATACTTTTTAATACCCATTCATTCTTTTCCACATTGCCAGGCACTTCTATGTGTATTGTGTACTTGACGTATGCTTGTCTTAAGCCTTATTTTGAACTACACTCGTGACCTACAAATTGATATGTGACCATTGTTTCCTATACAAATATATATAAGGCCATGTTTTGGCATAGCTCAAAACAGCTTTGGCTCATTGCTACAGTATGTTGAGGAGCCGAAGCTGGTGAAGCAACTCCTTACCATGGTGCAAGTCGGACCCGAGGCAGCCAGAGCTCCACCAAACGTATGGTGTGTTTGGTTGAAACCGTGAATGGTGACTCATGTCATTATTGTACTACAGTTAGTTTGTTTCTATATTCAAAGTTTGAATCCAATAATTTAGAACCACATATATATAATACTGTTATTTTTTAAATGACAGGTGCTGGTAGATGTAAGTTTAGACAATTACTTTATGTTATTTTTCATAATGACATAGCTATATGTTACTTTAGCTTATTTTCAATAGTGGAAGGGCTGATAATTTAAATGCAGATTTAAGAGGCTATACTTTCATAGTGGCACAGATGCATGGATAATTAGGGGCTTACCTTATGTTATTTTCACAATAATAGACACTACGGGAAACCGGCGATTTGCCGAGTGCCGGAGTCTTTGCCGAGTGTATTTTATCGGGCACTCGGCAAAGACCGTGTTTGCCGAGTGCCAAATAAAATACACTCGGCAAACAAAAACACACGGCAAAATACGTCTTTGCCGAGTGTTTTTTTTCTGACACTCGGCAAAGATGTATTTTGCCGAGTGCTATTTTTTGGCACACGGCAAAATACGTCTTTGCCGAGTGTTTTTTTCTGACACTCGGCAAAGATGTATTTTGCCGAGTGCCTTTGTTTTGGCACTCGGCAAACAGGCTTTTTGCCGTGTGCATTTTTTTTTGGCCCTCGGCAAATCAGTTTTTCGAAGCAATTTTTGAGGCCCTAAATGAATTCAAATGAAAAACTTTTCAACTACAAAGTTGTATAACTTCTCAAGATCTACAAAGTTTATTTTGGTCATTTCTTCATTTGACAAAGCGACAATAACGTTGTTCATAAAATCTACATCTCTCATATTAGTTTCATGAAAGTAGAAGACAGATATATAAGATTTGTGAACAATGTTACTACCACTATGTCGGATGAACAAATGACCCAAAATAAACTATGTAGATCTTGATAAGTTATGAAATTTTGTAGTTGGCAACATTTTGATTTGAAATCATCTTGTCATGCAAAAACGACGTTTGAATTTGAAAATTTTAAAATTTGAATTTTTCAAACGACCTCGGATGGAAAAACTTCCTAAATGAAAATTGTAGATCTCCAAAAGTTATGAAACTATGTAGTTGACAACTTTTTGATTTGAAATCATCTTATCATGCAAAACTACGTTTGAATCTCTCAAATTTAAAATTCAAAATTTTCAAACGACCTCGGATGGAAAAACTTACTAAATGAAAATTGTAGATCTCAAAAAGTTATGAAACTTTGTAGTTGATCACTTTTTGATTTGAATTCATTTAGGGCCTCAAACAAGTAATTTACTCTAAGTTTGCCAAGTGCCTTTTTCTGGCACTCGGCAAAGCCATATTTTGCCGAGTGCCTATGTTTTGGCACTCGGCAAAGAGGTATTTTGCCGTGTGTATTTTTTTGGCCCTCGGCAAATCAGTTTTTCGAATCAATTTTTGAGGCCCTAAATGAATTCAAATGAAAAACTTTTCAACTACAAAGTTGTATAACTTCTTAAGATCTACAAAGTTTATTTTGGTCATTTCTTCATTTGACAAAGCGACAATAACGTTGTTCATAAAATATATATGTCTCATATTAGTTTCATGAAAGTAGAAGAGAGATATATATGATTTGTGAACAATGTTACTACCACTATGTCGGATGAACAAATGACCAAAATAAACTTTGTAGATCTTGAGAAGTTATGAAATTTTGTAGTTGGCAACATTTTGATTTGAAATCATTTTATCATGCAAAAACGACGTTTGAATTTAAAAATTTTAAAATTTGAATTTTTCAAAAGACCTCGGATGGAAAAACTTTCTAAATAAAAATTGTAGATCTCCAAAAGTTATGAAACATTGTAGTTGACAACTTTTTGATTTGAAAACATCTTGTCATGCAAAACTGCGTTTGAATTTCCAAATTTTAAAATTCAAATTTTGTAAACGACCTCGAATGGAAAAACTTCCTAAACTAAAAGTGTAGATCTCGAAAAGTTAACTTTTTTATTTGAATTCGTTTAGGGTCTCAAACAAACAATTTACACTCGGTTTAGTATAATATATTAGGAACTAAAACGGAATCCAGACACAAGTGACAGTGTTGTGTAGTGGTAGAGGAGGTTTGTGCGCAGCGGAAGGTCTCGGGTTTGAATCCCGTCGGCCGTGTAGCTGTGAAATTGACGCGAAAAAAGCCGGAGATGGATGGGCGCTGACCGGTGGGGGCCTCCACCAATTAAAACAAATTTTCCATTTTTTTTGGGTAAAAATTCCCATTTTTTCGGGTTTTTTTCGGTTCCAACTTTGCTGAGTGTCGGGCACTCGGCAAAGGCTTTGCCGAGTGTCGATTTTTGGCACTCGGCAAAGAAATTTTTGCCGATAAAATCTTTGCCGAGAGACCTTTGCCGAGTGCGGCACTCGGCAAAGCCTTTGCCGAGTGCGGCACTCGGCAAAGCCTTTGCCGAGTGCTTGGCTGGCTTTGCCGAGTGCCCCCAGCACTTGGCAAAGAGGGCGTCTGCAGTTGTGAGAGGTGGGTAGTTTAGATTTAAATTTAAGGTGTAACTTCAGAGTACTTTTATAATGATACATGTGGTAGTTAGAAAAATAGAATAGATTGAATAATGGCAATTATTAGAGTCTATCAGATCCATGGCCAAATATTTATCATTTTTGTGTGAATTTTGAGTCTTTATATTTTTTCTGGCGTTCCTAAATAGAATCAATGTTGAGGTTTTAGAAGAAGACTCACTAGTAGTAGTAAATAGTGTAAATATGGTATCATTAGGACTACCATGAGAAGTGATTTTTACAATATGTGTATATTAATTGAAGGCTCCTTTAATTAAATTTTGAGGCCCACGTTTAACCCATGAGACGTGTTAGAAAAAAAACATCCTTATAAATTAGTATAAGTATTATTTAGAATATAGTAACATTGAATTCACATCGTCATTTACTACAATAACTATTAGATCTAACATATTTCTAAATTTTCTACTGCTGTATACAAAAGCAAACTCAAAGTTTCCACACACATGCTTATACATAATCAACATTTGATTATTAAAAAAAGTGGACCTCCTAGCTAGATACTCTGGTGTCTGCTTTTAAATTACCTAACTATGCATTTATGCAAAAAAAAAAAAGCTAGACAAAAGAACACAGATACCTACTTCAAACCTACATATATACCATTATAACAAAATTAATTATCATGAATGTTGATATACCATGTACCGTTTCATATGTTTCACTTAAAATATTAATTTAGCTCTCATTTTCTAAATTATACGTGTAAGTGATGAGTAGAAATTGCAAAGAGATACATATTGTGCTATCATGACCATAGAGTAAAATACATAGTTCGTCATCCAACTTGGCTCGAGGTGATTTTTTGGTAGGTTCCTACTTTTGAAACACATATCTAGGTCTTTAAACTTATTGACCATGTCACATGAGATCCAAATTACCGCAATTTGAGTTAATCTGCATGTGTGGCACGTTGATTACACGACAGTATGACACTAACATGTGGGGCCCACATGCCTGCAGGTAAGAAGGATGAGGCTATCATGTAGGCCCAATATTTTGGTACCTCTTGTTGGTGAGAACCTCCTCGAGTCTTTTGGCAAGCCCGTTGTCATCCAGGCCGTCAATTGCACCCAGTGCAGCCTCTTCCTTGATTCCCCTGTCGTCAGCCGTTTTGGGCTTCACGACCTGCCGAAGAAGGTCGCTGAGCAACGCCTTGAGGTCTCTGCTCGGCTCGAACGCCTGGGACACGGACACCATCGCCTGCCACGGGAACTCCGCTTCCAGCCGCCGGCACACCTCCATGGCCAGCGTCGTCTTGCCGAGGCCTCCGAACCCCACGATGGAGAAGACGGCCATGCGCGCGGCGGCCTCTTCGCCAACCGGCGCGTTCAGCCGTGCAGCCAGGGCGTTAGCCTGATCCTCGATGCCGACCAGCCGGCGGCGGTCGTCAGTGTTGCTAGCAGAAGTGGACGATGACGCCGCCGATATGGGGACCGCAGGTAGCAGAGGAGCGAACCCGCGCAGCGCGTCCCGGTTGACGCCGAACCGCGCCTGGCGCTCGCTGATGGCAACGGCGCGGGCGCGGAGGGCGCCGATCTCGCATGCGAGGCGGCGGCGAGACCGGAGCGTCCCGAGCAGGCGTCCCAGCCAGGCGCGCACGCCGTCGGTGCGGCGGGACTCGATGCGCAGGGTGTAGAGGTCGATGCAGTCCTCGGCGTCGTAGGCGACCTCGCGCAGCTGCTTCATGCACACCTGCAGGAAGCGGTCCACGGCGCCGTCGTCCGCCTCGGACTGCATGACGAGGAGCGCGTTCATGGCGTCCAGCTCGTCCCGCAGCTCGGCTACCTGGCCGCCGACGCCGCGGAGGTGCTGGTACTCCTTGCTCAGCAGGCGCCCGGCGTTGCTCAGAAAAGCCTGTGCCGCTGCCGCGCCCTCCATGACGCCGCTCGGAAAGAACCAGCCAGAGAGATGGGGTGGCTGTGGTTGGGCCGCGGAGATTTTTCAGACAAGACAACCGGTGGACTACCAAAGTCAAGACTGCGGGCCCGACCTTGACACCAAATTCATGTTGCTAGACTTTTTTGGCCAGCGGGACCTTGATGTGTTGAAAATGATTTATACAACTGTGCTATTTTTTTTTAGTTTCTAGACAAATTGAGTTATTTTGTGTTTGAATTACAACTATTTTTTTATCATGATAGCATTTCTTTGTAGAATAATAGGTTTTCCCTGCTTTATTTCTAAGGACTGTTTGGATTTATTAGCACTAAAAATTTTTAGCGAATTGATTTTAGCATGAGGCTGTTTGCATGCACCTGCTAATATGTGCTTGTATAATAAGTTGAAGGTGTATATGAACTATTAGGTGCTGTTTGGTTCACTCATTTTGTAGCGTCATCTGTTCACACTGCCAACAGATCATGTAAGTTATTGTTTGTTTCAAGTAGGACACGTTCGTTTCGCTGAAAAAACAAGCCGAAACACTGTTCCGGCGAATTTATTGTGAGAGAAAAACACTGTTCCGGCTGAAAAAATAAGCTGAAAAGTACGGATTAAAAGACAAGCGAACAGGGCCCTTCAAAACGCCGATTACGCCCACGATCGGGCAGTAAACGCTCGCAGCAGCGCGGAAACAAAATTGCCTTTCCATTGCCTCAAATGATTTTCAGGGATGAATAACGATTAGTGGCAAAAACAGTGTGTGAGAAAGGGAGAGAATGAGACCTGCTGCATTTCTTCATCTGGATCACTCAATGGTTTAGCCCATGCAACTGTTATATTTAGACACCTTTCCTTGAAAGCTTTATGTATGCCATCCATGCATCTCTTTCAGTCTCAAGTTCAAGAAATGCATACCCACAGTTATAGCCTGGGTTGTCACAGTCAGCCATGAGTGTTACTGTATCAATATGTTCTCAACTCCAGTTTTGTGTAGTAGCTTCATGATCTGCTTTGAACAGAATTAGGTGATATCAGCAAACAGACAACAATGGAGCCAAATATCCAAGCAGGTTATTCACAGAAATACAGAATAAAGAAAATGGTAGCTAGGGGTGCAATTGTACTCACATCTTCTTTCTTCCATTTCTTGTCAATATTTTCAACAACAATTTTATCATTCCCATCCAGAGCTTCAACTTGACAAAGCTTCCAACAGATCTTGCAATGGAGTTTCAAATAACAGTATAATAAATTAATAATCAATATGGAGAAAGAGGAGGGGAACAAAATGTGGAGGCAGTGAAACATAAGCCACACATTCGACTTAGCCAACACATATAACTATAGCCAAAGGTCACGAATTCTGAACCCACAATTTTTTTCCCTGTACTACAAAAACTAGGGCAACAAGATACTACACCATAAATTCCAACATAGTAACATTGATACACATAGCATTTAGGAACATTCATTTTTTGGAACTAATGTTATATTGATTTATGATGTTTCATTTTGTCTATAGTGTTAGCCCATAGGATCATCGGCTCAGATGAGTCGACCACTCACCAGTCTTACCGAGCACCCGTTAGTGTTGCCGAGCACCCACTAGCTATGCCGACCACGAAGAAGCGTTGTCCGACCACACACACTATGGCTAAGGTAGAAGAAGAGGAAGAACAGAGCATACACACACAATACAAGCACCAGCGTTGGCCGAAGCCCTGTATAGGAGATGGCAAAACTGAACTCTCCTTGTTGAGTTGCAGTGGCAAACTATATATATAACTCTATCCATCTAGTCCTAGTACAGCTGCCCTGCTGCAACAGTGACTAGATAACACAGTAGGACTGACTTCTATGTCTGTCCCTGCATGTGGCTACAGTACGGCATGTGAGCCGTTCGGTGCCTGCCTCTACAGCCGCTACAGACCACAGCAGGGATCCTTTTCAGCGCCGCCTTCCCTTGCTGTGTGTTCACACAAGGAAGTAGTAGATTATCTAACAATTCTTCCCCTAATCCTACTGCTATCCCCTGTACCCCCTCCATGCCGATCATCTCCTTCAGCTCCGTGAGTCGAAGACGTCTGAGCGGCTTGGTGAGGACGTCTACGAGTTGCCGACCGGTTTCGACAAACTTGATGACGATCTGCCCTTCATCGACACAGTCCCTGAGGAAGTGGAACTTCACGTCGATGTGTTTGCTCCGGTCGTGCAGAACCGGATTCTTCACGAGGGCGATGGCGGGTTGGTTGTCCACCATCAGTGCTGGTGGGTGAGCTTCCACGCCGGTCAGCTCGCCTAGCAGCCAGCGCAGCCACACAACTTGGCACGCCGCTGTGGCCGCCGCTACGTACTCTGCCTCGCACGTAGATAGCGCCACCACCTTCTGTTTCAGCGACAGCCATGAAATCGGAGCCGACCCGAGGAAGACGAGCATGCCAGAGGTGCTCCGTCGTCTGTCGATGTCCCCCGCCATGTTTGCATCGCTGAACATAGTGAGCTGCAGCCTACTCCCGCCGGTCTTTGGGAAGATGATCCCTTGATCTACCGTCCCCTTGATGTAGCGTAGTAGCCGCTTCATTGCAGCCCAGTGATCCTCTCGAGGATCCTCCATGAAGCGACTGACGTAGCCCACGGTGAACGCAATGTTCGGCCTCGTGTGGACTAGGTAGCGTAGATCGCCGATGATGCTCCGGTAGAGTGTTGCATCCACCTTCGTCGCGGTGCTAGCCTTCGTCAGCTTCAGCCGCTCCTCCATCGGAGTCACGCATGGCTTGCACTCAGCCATGCCGCTCCATTCCAATAGCTTCTAGACATACACGCTCTGATCGAGCGTGAGTTCCTCCTTCCCCTGTCTCACCTCGATGCCGAGGTAGTAGAAGAGTGCGCCGAGATCGCTCATTCAAACATGAGCCGCCATCTCACGCTTGAAGCTGTTGATGTCCACCGTGCGTGCGCCGATGACGATCAAGTCGTCCACATACACGTCGACGACGAGCTCCTCCTTCCCCATCGCCGCGTGTAGAGCACGTGCTCGGTTGCGCACCGTTGAAACCCAAGCTCGCCCAGCGTAGCGTCAAGCTTAGCGTTCCATACTCGTGGGGCCTACCATAGCTCGTAGAGCGCCTTGCGTAGTTGGAGCACCCTATGCTCCTCTCCCTTGATAGCGAAACCTAGAGGTTGCCTGACAAAGACCGTCTCCGCTAGCTCGCCGTTGAGGAAGGCTGATTTAACGTCTAAGTGATGGACGCGCCAGTCCTTTGCTGCTACCAAGGCTAATAGCAAATGAACAGACTCCCTACGCTCTACTAGCGCAAAGACTTCCTCGAAGTCGACGTGCTCGCGCTGAACAAAGCCTTGGGCGACGAGGCGCGCCTTGTGCCTGACAATGGCGCCAAGCTCATCCCGCTTGACCTTGTACACCCACTTCAGGCTGATCGGACAACATCCTAGAGGTGGATCGACGAACTGTCATGTCTCGTTTTCCTCGATCGCCTTCATCTCCTCTAGCATTGCTCATCGCCAGTTGCCATCGCGCTCTGCCAGCACGAACGTGGGTGGTTCCTCTGCACTGACGAGCAGCAGCTCTTGCTCATTGAGCAGCCGACCAGCCAGGCCTGAGGGCCCTGTGCCGCCGATGATGTCATCCAGCCTATGGAAACGCACCTCCTCACCTTCGTGGAAGGCATACACAAACTCAGTGATGTCACTTGGAGGCGAGGCAAACTCGATCGGCATCAATGGAGTTCCCTGTCCCGCCTGAGTGCTCGGCACTACACCTGGAGTGCTCGACACTACTTCTAGACAGCTCGTCACTACTCCTGCAGTACTCGGCACTACTGTAGGAGTGCTCAGCCTAAGTCTTGGAGTGGTCGGCACCACTGCAAGACCTCTTGGCTCTACTACGGGAGTGCTCGGCACCCGTCCTATAGTGGTCGCCACCACTGCAGAATCTCCTGGCATCACTCATGGAGTGCTCGGCATCCCTCCTGAAGTGCTCGGCACTGCCCCTGGAGTGCTCGGCACCTCTTCCCTAGCGTCTCCACCACCGTGGATGACCAGGTGCTCGACGACGAAAGTGCTGGTGAAGCCGCCAGCTTCCCCGTGCTCGGACTGCTCCAGTCCCAAGCCGCCTTCTCGTTGAACACGATGTCGTGCGAGACAAGTACCTTGTTTCCGCATGGGTCATAGAGCCGGTATGCCTTGGTACCCTCCACGTAGCCTAGGAACACCATCGGTGTGCTCATGTCCTCCATCTTGGTGAGGATCGGCTTCGTCTTCCTAACGTGGCCGATGTAGTCGAATGTCCGAAGGAAGGACACACTCGGCTTGCACCCATACCAAGCTTCGAACGGCGTCTTGCCCGTTAGGGCCTTGGTCGGAGGACGGTTGAGGATGAACACCGCCGTGGTCACCGCCTCACCCCAGAACCTTGTCGGCATGCCTTTGGCCTTCATCATGGATCGAGCCATGCCGACCACCGTCTGGTTCCGCCTCTCCACCACGCCATTTTGTTGTGGCGAGTATGGCGTGGTGTGGTATCGCACCACACCCTGATCCACGTAGTACGCAGCGAACTCTACTGAAGTGAATTCGTCGCCACGATCAGTCCTCAGCCCGCAAAGCTTCTTGCTGCTCTCGGCCTCCACATGCATCTTGAACTTCTTGATCATCGCCGCCACTTCATCCTTGCTCGCCAAGAGTAGCAGCCACATGTAGTGACTGCAATCATCCACGAGCAGGAGGAAGTACGGCCAACCACCGTTTGTAGTTGGTGTGATCGGCCCATAGAGGTCACCGTGGATGAGCTCGAGAGCATTCTTCGCGTGATACTTGGCCGCCTTTGGGAATGGTAGCCTCCTCTGCTTCTCAGCCAGGCAGCTGTCACATAGCTCACCTCCATGCTTGATGTGGGATAGCCCTTGGACCATCTTCTCCAGCCGACCTAGCGCGTCGAAGCTGAGATGTCCAAACCAGACATGCCACAGCCATGACTACTTGGTGTGCCTTGCCGCCAGACACACCGGCTGCTCTACCTTTAGGTTGAGCAGGTACAATCAGTTCAGGGACCTCTTCACCTTGGCGAGAAGTCGCTGCTCTCGGTCCCTAATCCTAAGGGCTCCGCCTTGATCAGTACCTTGCTACCGCGCTCATCCAGCTGACCAATGCTGATGATGCTGGAACGCTGCTGTGGGATGTAATATACATCCGTTAGCGCGCAGTGCTCCCGTTCTGGCACCTGAAGATGATGGTGTCGCGCCCTTGGATTGCCACCCGTGAGCCGTCACTAAACTTCACTGTACCGGTAACATCGTCGTTGAGCTCGGAGAAGGATGCCTTGGAGCCCGTCGTGTGGTAGCTGGCACTAGAGTCCAGATACCACCGCTTCTCCTGGTCGGCGCCCACACGTCCAAGGTGGACTTGGGTGTGTGGTTCATCGAGGTTGACAGCCAGAGCCTTCCCAGGTCCTTCCACCATCGTCACCTCTTCCTTCTCCTCGGCCTCGATGTCGTGCAGTGCACAAAACATCGCCATCAGGATAGTGGCCTTATCATCATCATTAGCTTACGCCAGATGAGCCTCAGTCTTCTTCTCCTGCCTGCGATTTGGGCACTCCCGTGCCCAATGGCCCGTCTCCCCGCAGCGCCGGCAGGCGTTGGGGTCGATCTGCTTCTTCTTCTCCGAAGAAGCCTTCCCAGAGTTCCTCCAAGTAGCCCACTCCTCTTCTGTCAGCAGCAGTTTGCCGCTGTCCGTCGTTGCTGTCGCCTTCTCCAGACGCTCGTTCACCGCCTGCAGACGGCCTGTCACATCCTCAATGGTGAGGGTGGACAAGTCTAGCATCGTCTCTATGGAGAGAACGATCTGAATGTACTTTACCAGCACGGAGTGGAGGTACTTGGAGACCGCCTCCTCTTCGTCGATGGTGACGCAGTGGCTCTTCAGCTTGCTGATGAGCGTCTGTAGGCGGAGGGAGAAATCATCCATCGTTTCACCATCCTTGAACTTGAGGTTGGCATACTTCTGCTTCAGAAACTGGGTCGTCACCTTCTTTGCACGGTCGAAACCGACGCGCATTGCTGCAATAGCCTCCCACACCTCCTTTGCAGAGCTTTTCGCCCCCAATGGCTCCCTGTACTCCGCCGATACAGCAGCGAGGATAGCCTCCAACGCTGACATGTCATCTTCCTCATTATCGGTGCCCTTGTCAACAGCATTCCAGAGTCGTCGGGCTTTGAGCTTGACCTTCATGGTCACCGACCACTCTCCATAGTTGGTGCGAGTCAGCGTCGGCCAACTGGTGCCGCTGACCTCCCGCACCGTACGAACAACGACCTCCGATCGTGGCTCGGCAGCCACAACAGTGCCACTGCTGTCGCCCATCTCCGAACCATTCGTCATCGCCAGCGGTTAGTCTGGCGACGACGCTTGGACGGCTCCGATACCACTTGTTAGCCCACAGGATCACCGCTTCAGGTAAGTCGACCACTCACCAGTCTTGTCGAGCACCCGCTAGTGTTGCCGAGCACCCACTAGCTATGCCAACCACGAAGAAGCGTTGTCCGACCACACACACTATGGCTAAGGTAGAAGAAGAGGGAGAACAGAGCATACACACAGTATAGGAGATGGTAAAACTGAACTCTTTTTGTTGAGTTGCAGTGGCAAACTATATATACAACTATATCCATCTAGTCCTAGTACAGCTGTCCTGCTGCAACATTGACTAGACAACACAACAGGACTGACTTCTGCGCATGTCCCTGCATGTGGCTACAGTATGGCATGTGAGCCATTCGGCGCCTGCCTCTATAGTAGCTACAGTACCACAGTAGGGAGCCTTTTCGGCGCCGTCTTCCCTTTCTGTGTGTTCACACAAGGAAGTAGTAGACTATCTAACATATAGCACATAAACTATGTATGGTACAGAAAGTAGAATTTTTCATCCATATCTACCTATCCTACATTTTATTTTCTACAGAAAGCAAGCTTTAGGTTACAACTTACAACCAAATGCACAATGTTCAATTGTAGAATGATCATATGTTCAGAAATTAATATATAATGAAACTTAACAGTACAGCAGTGGCATGACACAAGCATGTAATTTGGCACTAATATGATTCCAGTAAATGGTAACGAATGATTGGAACCATACCAGGCGTCCAAGCATGGCAACCAATCTAATAGAAGCTTAGATGTAATCAACAATAAGCGTACATTCTAATTCTAAGTTTTTAAAGGCGTTTTTTTAAAAAAAAAACATTGTCTGAGTCAGTCAAAATGAACATGGCGATGGATAAAGATGTAATCAGAGAAATCAAATAAAGGCAAAAGCTTCTGCTACAAGAGGTGTGTCAATCAAACCAAGGTCAAGTTGGGGTAATTAGCAATGTTGGCACATCAACTTAACTCAATAAAATCAAAAGAATAGATTTTCTAGCACCATTTGGCACAAATATGCAGCCAGCTGGAAATTTGAGTTCAAGCATGAGAAGCTGACTTTGAATTCATCCAAGTGAGTCGAAACAGCCTTCAATTTGCAGAACTCCGCAACAAGCTTCTTAGCCTGTGAGGGCTCACTGTACCGCACAAAGCAGTACCCTTTGCTCTTCGACGTCCTCGCATCCATTGCCATCCGGACCTCAGTGATCTCGCCTGCCCACCCAAACACTGACCTCACGTCTTCCTCTTTCATGTCGTTGTCGAGCCCGCAGACAAATACCTCTGTCATCCTCCTTTGCCTCTCAGCCCTGTCTGAAATCCCAAATTCCTCCTTTCCTATGCTCGTACTCGCCAATTCCTCTGCCTCGCAGGCATCAGAAATTTCAGAATCAGTATTTGCCACCGGCTTACCGATTAAGGTTCCTCCCCCCACAGCCTCCTCACCCAACAAGGTTTTTTGAGTGGATCCCAACAATGTTTCATCCACATCAACGACATTGAAGCCACTAGCTAGGCAGCTCATCGGCTTCAATTTTCCTCGCATTCTGCTCCTCGTCCGCCATTTCATCCAAAGCAGCATTTTTCCCCGCCGGTAATTCTCCGACGGCGGCTGCCGCGGCGGCCTTCCGAGCAGCTAACGTGCCCTTGGGGACAGGGTTTCTGGTAATGATGACCGTCCTCTTCATCTTGCGAGCCTCCCGTGCGAGCACCGGCCCCGCGGCGGCAGGCGGCGTCTCCGCGGCCGGAGGCGACGGCGTGGAGGGTTTCTCGTCCGCGGCCGGAGGCGGCGCCGTGGGGGAATCCACGTACGCAGGCTCCGTAGTCGTGTCCCCTTGAGGCAGCGAGTACGGGCTCAGGAACGCGGCGGCGGGAGCGGAGGTTGCGAGTGCCGGTGGGGCCGGAGGGACTGGGGTGGCCGTCTTGGGCGGGGAAGGCGAGACGCGGCGCTTCTTTGAGGGCGCCTGCGCCGACGGCAGTTGAAGAGCCCCCGGAGCTTGGTGGCGCGGCGGAGGAGAGGGCGACGGGAGCGCTGCGGAGGCCGCGGGCGGCGCGAGGCGGCGGAGCTTCATGACGATTCCGGCTTGGTCGAGAGAGCTGTCTCCCAATGAGCCATTTTTTTTTTATTTTTAACACTTTTTTCAAACTATTTTTAAAACTGACTATGTTTATTTTTTTTTCAAAACTAACACTTTTCGACGTGCCTGTTTGCACGGCGCAGCTAATTCACGCTGCCGCGCCATGCATGGCGGCGTGGCAAGGGGCAGTCAACGGCTGCGACGACCACTGACGTGGCAGGTATGACGCGCCACCCGTCACGACGCGAGGCTGCAGCGCCACGCATCACGGCGCGGCAGACCCCTTGTTCCCTTTCTCAGTGTCTCCGTCCTTAGACAAGAAAACGCGCCACCGCGCCCCGCCCAGCGCGCCCGACATGCCCCGCCCGGCACTCCCGCCCGCTGCGACCCCGCCCGCTGTGCCCCCCGCCGTGTGCCCGTCCTCCCTCACTCCATCTCCATCTCCCCCTATCTCGTTGCCTCCCTTACTGCCGCCGTCGTCCCTCCATCTCCCCACTGCCGCGCGCCGCCCGTCCTCGTCGTCACCCCTCCATCTCTCCGCATTGTCTCGAGCCGTGAAGGACATTGCTGCGCTACCCATCGTCGTCCTCCAGAGGGGGGATTGCCGCCGGCCATTGCCACCGCCCTCTAGAAGTAGGCCGCTGTCGGGCGACCATTGCCGTCGGTGGCCATCTCCTTTCCATTGGTGGATTGTGGTGACCCATAATCCTTGTCGAGGTAATGCTCTTCTGCATCTCTGTCAATTTTTTTTGCTAGGGTTTGGATTCAAATTTAGTTTGACTAGATAGAGATTTATATAATTAGTTAGCAAAGATATTTAGTGAAGTTAGTAAATATAAGTTATGTATAGTTTTGCAGTTAGCTAGATATGTATAGTTAGTAAAGTTACTTAGTATAGTAAGTATATGTATTAATATTAGTGTGTTTAGTGTAGTTAGTATAGTTAGTTAGAATTGTTGGTATATGTATTAATATTAGATTAGTTAGTATAGTTAGTTGGTATAGGTGTAGTCAGTTAGTTAGTATGCACGACGATTTTGATGACCTGATGAAGTTTCTAAAATGCTTTTGTAGATGGATTGTTGTGTTAGAATTTTCTACGGAGGAAGTGTTAGAAGAGAAGATGGTATGTTTGAGGATATGGAAGAAGAATTGGAATGGTTTAATGAACCTTCTAGCTTCAGCGATCTTTGTGGCCGTTTGAATGGAAAGTTTGGCGGTGATTATACACTGAAGGGAAGGTTTGATAGTGGAAAGACTAGGGCACACTACGTGCTGATGTCCTTGCGGGACCATGCTCACTGGTCCCACTACAATAGGGTAATCCAAGTTTCCAATGTGGCAGGTTGTTGTGGAGAATGGGTACATGATGCATGATCTCCAAGAGGGGCCGTCCTTCGATGATGATACTCAACAAGAATGTGGGGTTCATGTGGAACCAACTATGGGTACTATGGATTTGGATGGTCAGTTGACGCAGGAGCAGTTTCATTTAAGTCAAGTAGGCTGTATAAGCAATGACTTCGATGTGAACGAGTTTGAATGGGAAGAGGAGGACAGGATCGGTGATATAGTTAGCAGTAATTCAGACGATTCAAATGATGACCATGGAGGTAGACATGCTATGCCCGCACTGGTTGATGTCATGCCAGTACCTGTTCAAGGTATGCCATTACCAGTACCAACTGAGGTTTTGCATGCTATGCCGGCTCATGGTAGACTAGTCACAGATTTGCCAGCAGATGATACCCTCCTATGATTCATAGGGCAGAATTAGCGAAGCACAGCAGTATGTTCCACCACCACCTTACACAGCGACAGAGCTTGAGCAACTAAGGTCGATGAACGTACCTTTCAGGGGCGTTCCAAAATATAGGGATGTCAGCATGACGGATATGACAGTTTGTGACACCGGTCTCTAGATGTGTAGAAAATCATTATATGACCATGAGAAAGAAATACTTAGTAAGGGGATGATATTCAATACAATGTCATAGATGAAGCTCTTTCTTCAGGACTATGTTGTTTATCGCCATAGGCCGTACATCGTCACTCATTCGGACCAGGTGTTGAGGTACCATGTGATATGCAAAAATGGTTGTATGTGGAGATTAAATGCATGAAAGAGACAGAGTGATGGCAAGTGGAGGATAAGTAAAGTGGTCGAAGCCCACACTTGCCTATCAAATAGGGGGAAGGAAAATCATTAACAGCTCACTGCACGTTACCTTGCCCATCGTATATTGGGGCTCGTTGATGACAATAACGACATTTCGGTGTCTTCGTTACAACAGTCCATATCTGGATTCGTTAAGTATGATGTGAAGTACGAAAAGGCTTGGCGTGCTAAGCAAATTGCCCTGGCAATTCGTTGGGGTAGTTGGGAGAAAGCGTACAATAGGGGGCCTCGCATCTTATGTGCAATGCATTACTACAACCCAGACTTGAAATGGTTTGTGGACACCGGAGGGATGTATTTTGGGACTCGTTGAGGCATGTCCTACATCGTGTGTTCTGGTCGTTCGCGCAAATGGAACATGTATTCCAGTTTTGTTGGCCAGTCATACTTGTTGATGGCACTTTTCTGATAGGAAAGTACAGGAGCACCTTGATGATGGCTGCTGCTATTGATCTAGAGGACCAGATAGGACCCATGGCTTTTGCTTTAGCAGAGGGAGAGAACAATGGATCGTGGTCATGGTTCATGCGGCTTCTATGTGTAGAAGTGCTTGACTCATCTCGCACTATATGTTTGATCTTAGAACATCACCCAGGGCTTCTTAATGCTGCAGCTGAGCATATAGATGAGTTCCCGCCTCTAGTGCACAGATGGTGGACGAGACACTTTGCCACTAATTTTTGACGGCGTTAGAGGAAGAAGGAGGTATGTGACAATGTAAAGGCTCTATGATGTGTACGTACAGAGCACCAGTTCAAGAAGATAAAGAGAGAACTAGACAATATGCTAAATAAAGTGAGCAAGGCCTGGTTAGAGGCACTGATGGAATAGAAGGCTAAGTGGACGTTAGCATATGACGAGGGGGGTTTCAGGTATGATATCATGACCACTAACTCCTCGGAGTCTTTCAATCGTGTCTGCACCGTTGATCCACTGAAAGAAAAGGCACCTCTCATGGGCCTATACAACAAGATTCCAACAAAATATTAGCAGCCTAATTACACAAATGAAGAAAAAACATAGTTGAAATAATTACTTACATTAAAACGACTACATGTGTAGAAGCAATGCGCCGCTGTGTCTGGATGTCTCGATTGAAACACTGTCGATGTTTGACCACCGATAGCCTGCCACGGGGGTCCCTAGGGTAGTATTGTTCGGGCTTCAGCGTATGCGGAACTCGATGGTAAACGCAAGAGATAGTCGATTTATCCTGGTTCGGGCCCTTGATCTTTGATCGAGTAATAGCCCTTCGTCTAGTCAGCGTTAGCCTTTACGTTGGATTGATCGTGAAGTGTTGTGTTGCGTTATGTTCTGTCTATCTTCTCTAGGATCCCTGCCCTCCTTTATATAGTCAGGAGGTTAGAATCCTAGTCGGTTTACAATGAGAGTTCCTAGTAGGATTACAGAATAATACTACTACTAAGATTACAGGGGAAGAATCCTAGTTAGACTAGATCTTCTCCCTTCCTTGCAGGGTATCCCGTGGGTCCCGCACCGACAACCCCCGAGCACTTCATGGTTGAGTTCTAGAAACCTCGTCTTGTTCCTTCAAGTCTTGTCGAGCAGGAACAAGCGTCGTCCGAGTGCTTTCTTGAGCGAAACCGTGTAGCGCTTCGTGAGATCTTCGCGTGGTGTGTACCTTTTTGAAGAAAAAAGTACTCCCATTTGGATGTAGCCCCCGAGCCTCTTGTTGTTTGGCACAAGGAGCTTGAGGGTCTTTTCTTGAAATCGCCCTGATTCTTCGTCGAAGGGCTCCCGAGCATATACCTAGATTCTTTGTCGAAAAGAGCTCGGATATAGCTATGTCCGGGTTCTTTTTGTCGTATCGCCTTGAAGTTGTCTGTCTTGAAGAAGTGTTCTGAGTGATGTGCGCTTTTTGAAGGAAAAAGTGCACCCACTAAGTGTAGCCCCCAAGCCTTTTGCTATTTGGAACAAAAAGTTGGAGGGTCTTGAATCTGAGTTGTTCAAAAGAACTGAAAACCTCTCCTGTTGCAGCCCCCGAGCATATATCCGAGTTCTTTTGTTCAGAAAGAACTCAGATGCAGGGTCTTGGCATATTCTCTGGTAGTCTGCTGTTGTCAGATGTAGTTGTATGGTGGTGGTTGAGTGTAAATGTTGTTTGTTCATGAGTTGTATAGTGTTGGTATATCCTTTCGAATATGCTTGTCCTTGAGTACTATTCCTTCACGCCTGAGTCCTCTTTCATTGAATTATGTCTTTTCACTGTGTCCTTTGTTAGGTTTGTTCCACTAGTGCTCCTAGTCCATGTGCACCACTCCTTCGGTCTATAAATACCCTCCTGGAGTGCTACTTTGATTCATTGTGTGTTTTGTTGCTTATTCTGAAGTCTCTGTAGTCATGAATATGGTAGTTTGTGAAGTAGAGCAGCCCCTGGGCGTATTTTGCAGTTCTTGTGTGTCTTGCTGTAGCTGGAGGGAGTCTTGCAATAGGGATTAGAGGTAGGCTAATCCCGCAGTAGCAATGTACCAGGATGTACGTGGCGGTAGTTGGAGGAAGTCTTGTGATGTGGGCTTCGTTCCTTCATCTGGCAGTTCTGGGTTGATCCTCGTCGCCTGCCCTGAGACTGTCCGGTGCAGATCAATACCATATCCAGCATCACATCGGTCTTGGGTAGATAGATGCCTGCCGGCCTTCTATGCTCCATGTTGTCCTGCTGTGCTGCTGATTTCTACCTTGGATGCACTGCGTCCGTCCTTTGAAGAAAATAGTGTAGCAAAGGGCAGTTTGTTCTACCGAGTAGCAATTTGGAACACGTAGTCGTTCCAGAGCCTAGCCGTGTCCGAGTTCCTCTTTGCTACTTTGCTTTTCGTGGTACCGAGTTCGTTGGGTCTTGTAAGATGTGTAATCTTCTATTTTTTAAACCAGTTATAATGGAAAGAATCTTGTCTTCTGAGTTGTAATTCTTTATTTTCCTGATGTCCCAGTTGTTGATGAGATTTCCAAGTTCTTTCTGTAACGACCGGGTTGTTGCGCTCCTTGTGAGATAACCCTTCTTTGCTTTATTGTTGATGAGTTCTTTTTGTGGTAATATGATAACTCCGCCGTGGTGCTGGATGGATAAGTCTAAAATCTGCCCGTTGAACTGTACTGTTGTGTGGATTTGAGTCGTCCATCATTTTAGCTGCGTCGGTAAATGGACCGTTGCGTCCTCATGCCGTGCTAAAATGGGCCTGGTGGGCCGTGTTTTTACCGGTGTAAAATCTATTTAAAGGCCTTTCTCCTCCTTTTCTTTGGTACCCTACCTTTGCCTTGAAACCCTAGCCTTCGCAACTCCGCCGTCGCCATTGCCGCCATCATCTGAGCACTGCCGTTTGAGCCTTCTCTTTCCCTAGTGTCTTTTTGCTTCCGCTAGTACATGGGTAGGAAGAAAGCTGCGATCAAGTCCCAAGAAGCCTTTGTGGACGAGGAGTCATCACTTTCTGTGATCGAGAACCAAGAGTTCATGGCCATGAGGGCTGCCCAGAAGGTTTGGCCGGCTTCGACAATGACTGAAGACCAGCTTCATGAGCTTGTTGGCGATGGTCTGATCTAGAGCAAGGACATTGCTGAATGGAGGGCTCCGGGCGAGCATCGGGTCCCTGCTCCAGGTCCTGGTGAGATTATTCTTTTTGTTTCCTTTATCCGTGCTGGACTTTGCCTCCCGGCTTCTGCTTTTCTTCATCGGTTTCTCGGCTATTTTGGGATTAGCCTGAATCACCTTGCCCCTAATGTTGTCCTTCATCTTTCCATTTTCGTTCATCTTTATGAAACCTTCCTTGGAATTCCTCCTTCTCTTTCCCTCTTTCGCTACTTTTTTCCGCCTGAAGCCACAACCCCGCCGTGATGACACCAATGTTCTTGGTGGCTACGGGATCCAGTTTCGCCAGGGTCTTAAGAGCAAATTTTTTGACTATGACTTGGTTGATTTTGTAAGGGATTGGCGTGCTGACTGGTTCTATGCTGCCAACTTGATTCCTCCTCTTTCTATTCACTCCAGATCTGGTCTCTTGGTTAATGACCGATGGGAGAAGAACCCTGTGATGACTACTAAGCTCCAGATGATCCAACCTTTTCTCGAGAGGATTAGCACTCTAAAACAGCAAGGCTTGACCGGCTTCGGTATTATTTCAAGTTTTCTTCGTCGCTGAGTTCAACCTTTGAAGGAGCGCGAACATTACGGTTTTGAGTACTCTAGGGCTAAGGACCCTTCTCATATGGTCCCTGCCCTTGAGTTAACCGACAAGGAGGTGCTCGAGCATCTCTAGAAGATGTTGAAAGGAGTAAGCATCGTTTCGCTTGCTATCCTTGAGTACAGCGCTAAGAACCCACCCCCTGCTGTGAGTTGTTCTTTTCCTTATGCGAGTACTTTTGATTCTCTTTCATTGTATTCACTTTTGCTTAATCTTCCTTGTCTTGTTGTTTTACTCTTTTATAGGAATTAGGGCGTAATTTCGCTGATCTAATTCCCCTTGATGATCTCCCTGCAAATGTGGAGGTTGGGGGTAGTCTTGCTGTGGCTTCCTTGACCAGTAAGTTTCAAACTACCATGATGCTTCCTGGTGTTTCTTCCGTATTTTCTGACGTATATGAAGAGTATGTTCCTCGTCTAGTTCCTCGAGCTCCTCGCACTTTCGGAAAGAGGGGGCAAGCGGATAGTTCTTCTTCTACTCCATCTACTGCCAAGAAGTCTCACCAGTCGAGTACTCATCTAGGTACTCCAGTTGTAGCTAGCATGCTCTTAGGTGAGCATATTAATACGCTCTGTCCTTTTGTTGCTTGTTTTTATCTTTGACCGAGTACTTTTGTCCTTTTTCAGCTGGAGCTATGGTGTCCTTAGTCGAGAGTGAGGAAGAAGAGGGTGATGATGCTACCCTCGTTACTCGTCGGTGAGTTCTTTTCCCGTTTCCCTGTTGTTGAACCCTTCTTTTTGTTCTGACTTTAGTCTTGTTCTCTTGTAGTAAGCGGTCATCGGATTCGAGTTCTTCTGGGGCTCCAGCACCTATCGCGCCGCTCCTGTCGCAGGGTGGTTCGAGTTCTTCTAGGGCTCCAGTACATGCCGCGCCGCTCCTGTCGCAGGGTGGCGGTGATGTTTTTGCTGCTGTGGTTCCCCCTGCGAGGTCTGCTTTTGGCTTTATGAAGAAGAAGATAGCTGGGTGAGTGAATTCTAGTTTTATTTCTTTGCTTCTGTTCTCCTTTTTTCTTAGTCTTTTTGACGAGTTTCCTTGTCAACTTTTAGGCCTTCGTCTTCCCCGAGCCTCTAGTCGACTTTTTGTCAAACCTTTGGTGCGCCCTTGCGTACTGAGTCTCAGGACTCGGAACACATGGTCACCGAGGTGGCTGTGAGGGGGACAGAGTCCGCTGCTGTTGAATTGTCGGCTCCTGAGGTGACCGTGGCCATGGCGGCGGGTTCATCTGAGGGGTTGGCCGTTCTGGCTCCTGAGGTGACCATGGCCATGGCAGCGGGTTCATCAGAGGTATTGGTCATTGCTTCCTAGGAGATTGCCCTGGTCGTGCCTTCTTTGCCTCGGCCGTCTTCTCCCTCTCCTCTTCTTGCTTCCGGTGGTCCGCCTTCGGCTGATGATGTGGTGCAGCAGTTTGATGCCACTCATTGATTGTCGGAGCTAACCGCCGCCTGGGGAAGCTTGTCGACCCTTGCAACTTCTTTTGGGGAAAGGCTCCAGGTAAGTTTTTCTGCAATTCTTTCTTTGGGTGTTTGTTTTTCTTCTGTCCTCATGTCTTGTTTTTCTTTCTCTCTTTTTGTTCAGTCTTTTTCTCATGATCATACCAGCTTGTTTTTCTCATCTGGAAATGAGAAAAGTTGTCTTTTGAGGTGAGTACCCTGAAGGCAGAGCTTGACATCTGTCGGGCTAAGTTGGAGACTGAGCGTCAGACGCATCAGAATGAGGAGAAGGCTCTCCATGCCCGGGTAGTTGAGGCAGAACAGTAGAGGGATGCAGCTGCCCTAGAGGCCTCAAAAAATGTGGAGGTCATGAAGGAGTGCCATGGTATCGCGAGTTCTTTTTTGCTTCCCTTTGTATTCAAATTCGCTTTTCTG
The DNA here is from genome assembly GCF_019320115.1 of Miscanthus floridulus. Taxonomy (NCBI): domain Eukaryota; kingdom Viridiplantae; phylum Streptophyta; class Magnoliopsida; order Poales; family Poaceae; genus Miscanthus; species Miscanthus floridulus. The sequence goes on along the minus strand of NC_089582.1, from coordinate 692,624 downwards.
CTGACTTGTCTTTTCTTGCTTGGTCTAGCTCTCCGAGTTGAAAAGCAGAAGCTCTCGGAGGGTATCGAGGAGATGAAGACACTCATTTGAACTAGCCACAATAAGGCTGAGGAGGTAATTACTCAAGTTGAAGAAGAACTCGCACTTGCTAAATTGATTAGGCATGGAGCTGATAGAGATCTTGTGCGGGCCCAAAAGACCGTCGAGGACTTGACTGGCAAGTTGGCAATGGCTACTGAAAACTGGAAAGCTTTATGGAAGTCTTTTCGGTCAGTATCCGACCTTCTTCGGACTTCAGCAGACGATGGTCATTCTTGGGCTCAATTTATTCCCCAAGTGCCGACCCATTTCCAGGAGTTCGTGAAGAGGTGTGCCCATCTTTGCACCAGGAACATTCTTGCCCAGGTCCGGGTTCTTTCTCTGGATTTTCCTTTGTCCAAGGTTGCCGATGAAGTCGAGAGCCAAGAGTACATGGATGCTGTTGAGAGGTTGGAGCCTGAGGTCGATGACTTAGCCAGGAAGATTGTAGATAATCTTAACATTGATGTTTCTTCCCCTGATGACAATGCCTGATGTAATCGAGTTTTGTATTCTAGCTTCTGTAACAAAACACTATACTTGAAAACTGAATGGAGAATCTTTATTTTTTGTTGATGTCTTCTTTGTCAATATTTCTTTGTCTCGTAAACAACTCGACTTTGGTAAATCATTGTCTTGACAAACTTTCTTGATCTGTCGAGTGCTTTTCTGGCTTTCATTTGTGCCTTGTAAATAGCTCGGTATATGTAGATTGATGTCTTGATAGACTTCCTTAACTTGTCGAGTGCTTGTCTGGCTTTCGTTTGTGACTTGTAAACAACTCAGTATAGATCGTTGTCTTGACGAACTTTGTGTTCTTGTTAGTACTGAAAAGACTTAGGACATCTCCAGCTTCTTCTTTTTGGCTTAACTTGGAGTGTGGTCAGCATCTTGTCCTATCTCTAGTTGCAAAAACATCTTAGGACCGGCAAGCCCCCGAGCACTTCATGGTTGAGTTCTGGAAGCCTCATCTTGTTCTTTCAAGTTTTGTCGAGCAGGAACAAGCGTCGTCCGAGTGCTTTCTTGAGCGAAACCGTGTAGTGGTTCTTGGGATCTTCTGATTGTAGCCCTCGAGCCTCTTGCTATTTGGAACAAGGAGCTGGGAGGTCTAGTCTTGAAATTGCTTTGATTTATGTTCAGGCTTAGTTTCAGTCGTTTTCCTTTTTAGTTCGGGTGTTAGCTTATTAGCTACCCTCATCGGCGGGCTCAAGCATCTTTTCAGCTCTTTTGCTCTCGGTCGGCACGCTCAGGCGTCTTTTCAGCCATTTTGTTTTTTGTTTCGGGTGTTAGCTTGTTAGCTACCCTCATCGGCGGGCTCAAGCATGTTTTCAGCTCTTTTGCTCTCAGTCGGTATGCTCAGGCGTATTTTTAGCCATTTTGCTTTTTGTTTCGGGTGTTAGCTTGTTAGCTACCCTCATCGGCTGGCTCAAGCATATTTTCAGCTCTTTTGCTCTCGGCCAGTATGCTCAGGCGTCTTTTCAGCCATTTTGCTTTTTGTTTCGGGTGTTAGCTTGTTAGCTACCCTCATCGACGGGCTCAAGTATGTTTTCAGCTCTTTTGCTCTTGGCCGGTATGCTCAGGCGTCTTTTTAGCCATTTTGCTTTTTGTTTCAGGTGTTAGCTTGTTAGCTACCCTCATCGACGGGCTCAAGCATGTTTTTAGCTCTTTTGCTCTCGGCCGGTATGCTCAGGCGTCTTTTCAGCCATATTGCTTTTTGTTTTGGGTGTTAGCTTGTTAGCTACCCTCATCGGAGGGCTCAAGCATGTTTTCAGCTCTTTTGCTCTTGGCCGGTATGCTCATTGGAAACAACTCAGGGAAAGCCATAATAAGACATGTGTTTGTCGGGAAAGAACCATCTTTATTGATCATGAATATTGATAGTTCATAATAGTACATATGTTGTTGATGAGCGCTATCTTTGTTGATCATGAACGTTGATCTCTTGTGGCTTGTATATATATTTTCCCTTGAGTTGTTTTCATGCGTAGAATCTTCGTAGCTGGCTGATGTGCCATGTATTGTTGACTTCTTTTTCATCTTCAGTTGTCAACTTGTATATGCCCAGTCCGGTGACTTTTGTGACGATGAAAGGACCTTCCCATGGACTGAGTAGTTTATGGCGTCCGTCGGATTTTTGTATTCTTCTTAGTACTGGGTCTCCGACTTGTAATGATCGAGACTGGGTATTCTTGTTGTAGTGGCGTCTTAATCCTTGGAGGTATCATGCTGATTGAAGGGTAGCGTTTACTCTGACTTCTTCTGTACTGTCGAGTTCTAGTCTTCGGGTTTGTTCTACTTCTCCTTCGTCATATTGCTCTATCCTTGGCGACGTCTAGATCAAGTCGGCAGATAGTACAGCTTCTGATCCGTAAACTAGGAAAAAAGGTGAGTATCCGGTGGCTCTGCTTATTTGAGTCCGTAGCCCCCATATGACCTTGGGTAATTCTTCAATCCATTTTGATCCATAGTCTATTAGTACTTCATACAATCTTGGTTTTAATCTAGCTAGTATGAGTCCGTTAGCCCTTTCGACCTATTCATTGGCCTCTGGATGTGCGACTGATGCGTAGTCTATTCTGAAGCTGCAGTCATGTGCCCAACTTTGGAATTCTGTGGCTGTAAGGGGAGAACCCAAATCCGTGATGATTTGATTGGCCATGCTGAAGCACTGCATAATGTCTTGGATGAACTCGACTGCTTTGGCTGCGCTGTATTTTGTGAGTGGTTTGTATTCAATCCACTTGGTGAACTTATCAATTGCTACGAAGATGTACTTGAAACCACCTTTTGCTTTTTTGAGAGGTCCTACTTGATCCAGCCCCCAGCAGGAGAAAGACCAAGCGGGTGGGATGCAGATGAGGTTGTGAGCTGGCACATGAGCCTATCTTGCAAACATTTGACAACCTTTACATCTTCTGATGAGTTCTTCTGCGTCTTTCAAAGCGGTTGGCCAGTAGTAACCGGTGCGGAATGCTTTTCCGACTAGTGTTCTTGAAGCGACGTGATTTCCACAGCAACCTGAGTGTATTTCATCTAGGATCTCTTTGCCCTCTTCAAATGAGACGCATTTTAGGAGTACTCCTGATGATGCAGCTCTTCTGTAGAGCTTGTCTCCTACTAGGATGTAATTCTTGCTTCTGCGAACAACTCGGGTAGCTTCCTCTTTTTCCGCTGGCAACTTATTTTCTTTGATGTAATCAATAAAAACCTGGGTCCATGAAGTGGTGATTACCAAGATCTGGGTGCCTTTGGCTAAGATTTCAGGGGTTATCTCACCGGGTTGTTTGATAGAGGGAGCTGATAACTCCTCTATGAATACACTGGGTGGGACCTTCGCCCTATCTGATCCGAGCTTGGCGATGACGTCTGCCGTAATATTTGATTCGCGCAGGACGTGTAGAATTTCTAATCCTTGAAAATGTTTTTTGAGCTTTTGTATTTCAGCACAGTAAGCGCCCATGTTTTCTTTGGTGCAATCCCAATCTTTGTTGACTTGATTGATTACTACTGCCGAATCGCCGTAAACGAGTAAACACTTGATTCAGAGGGTAATTGCCACTTGTAGCCCGTGGATGAGGGCTTCGTATTCTGCTTCATTGTTTGTAGCTTGCCATAATATCTGAAGGGCGTACTTGAGTTGCTTTCCGTCTGGAGAAATTAGGAGCACACCTGCACCGGCTCCGCCTAGCTTGAGTGATCCATCAAAGTATATTTTCCAATGATCAAGGATGGTACTTGACATAGGTTGTTGAATTTCTGTCCATTCGGCAACAAAATCAGCTAGGGCTTGAGATTTAATTGCCTTTCGTGGGGTGAAATCGATATTGAGAGCACCAAGTTCAACTGCCCACTTAAATATGCGCCCTGTTGCGTCTCTGTTGTGTAAGATGTCTCCGAGTGGGAAATCTGTCACCACGGTAATCTTGTGGCTTTCAAAATAGTGGCGAAGCTTGCGTGAAGTGATCAGGAGGGTGTAGAGTAGTTTTTGCACATATGGGTACTGGATTTTTGATTCTGTCAGTACTTTGCTGATGTAGTATACGAGGCATTGTACTTTATATACGCGTCCTTCTTCTTCTCTTTCTACGACAATTGCAGTGCTGATCATAGTAGAAGTTGCCGCAATGTACAATATCATGTCTTCGTATTTCTTCGGAGGTGTGAGAACGGGTGAGGAGGTGAGATATGCCTTGAGCTTCTTGAAAGCTTTGTTGGCTTCTTCTATCCATTCGAACTTGTCTGTCTTCTTTAGCAATTTGAAAAAAGGTAACCCTTTTCCGCCCAGTCTTGATATGAAACGATTAAGGACCGCCATGCAGCCTGTTAGTTTCTGCACATCTTTGACACTTCGAGGAGGGCCCATCTCTGTTATTGCTCGAATCTGCTTGGCGCTTGCTTCGATTCCACGATGACTGACCAAGAATCCGAGTAGTTGTCCTGAAGGAACTCCGAATACACACTTATTTGGGTTCAATTTCCACCTCCACTTTTTCAGGTTTTTGAAGGTTTGCTTTAAGTCTTCAATGAGTGTATCCGGGTTCTTTGTCTTTACTACTACGTCATCCACGTATGTTTCTATGTTTTCATCGATCTGATCACCGAGGCATGTTTGGATAGCTCTTTGGTAAGTGGGACCAGCATTCTTGAGTCCAAATGATATGGTTTTGTAGCAGTAGGCACCGAATGGAGTGATGAAAGATGTCTTGCTCTGGTCTTGTTCCTTTAATGCGATCTGGTGATACCCTAAATAGCAATCAAGGAAGGATAATAGGGCAGATCCGGCTGTTGAATCAACTATCTGATCAATGCGTGGTAGTCCGAACGGATCTTTCGGGTAGTATTTGTTAAGATCTGTGTAGTCGACACACATGCGCCACTCGTCTGTATTCTTTTTCTGTACCAGAACTGGGTTTGATAGCCAATCTGGATGGATGATTTCTCTAATGAATCCGGCTGCCATTAGTTTTGTAATTTCCTTTTTAATTGCTGCCTTCTTATCGGGTGAGAATTGTCGTAGTCGTTGCTTCACAGGCTTGGAGCCTTCATTGATATCAATTCTGTGCTCAGCCAACTCTCTTGGGACCCCTAGCATGTCGGCCGGCTTCCATGCGAAGATATCTTTGTTGTCCCAAAGAAAGTTGGTGAGCACGAGTTCCGGCTTCTTTTGGTGGTGCTAAGATGCTGGGTTTTTAGCCGGTATCACTAGCTCTTCTGGGCTAATTTCTGCTGCAACAGTGGCTATTTCTTTTCTTCCATCGGCGGCCTGTGCTTTTGCTGCAATTTGGATTGCTTGAACATCGTAGTCAAAAGCGCGCTTCAAATCACTCTGAAGAGAAAGGGCACCGTTAGGCCCTGGCATCTTAAGCAACAGGTACGGATAATGCGGTATTGCCATGAATTTTGCTAGTGCTGGGCGCCCGAGGATTGCGTGATATGATGAATCGAAGTCCGCAACTTCAAACTTGATGAACTCTGTACGGTAGTTCGAGGGAGTCCCAAAAGTAATCGGTGGAGTGATTTGTCCAAGTGGCATTGCTGCCTTGCCGGGTACTATGCCATAAAAAGGCATGCTTGTTGGTGTAATCATCCCGGCGAGTTGTAGTCCCATCTTCCTTAGAGTTTCTAAAAAAATGATGTTGAGTCCGGCTCCTCCGTCGATTAGTACTTTCATAACAGTCATACCGGCAATGGTTGGATCTAGAACCAGTGGGTAATGGCCTACGTTTCCTATGCTAGTCCATTGGTCTTCTCTTGAAAATTGGATTGGATATTCTGACCAATTGAGATATCTTGGTGTAGCAGGTTCTGCTGCTATGATGGTTCATAACGCTAGCTTTTCTTGATGTTTGCTTCTGGAATTTGGAACCCCGGCAAAGATTACTGCTACTACCCCCCTGGATTTTTGGAATCCCTTGTCTTCGTGGTTGTCTTCTTCTTTTTTCTGATTGCCTTCTTTGGTATTCTCCTTACTATCTTTCCTCGTGTATCGATCTTTGAAGGTGTAGCAATCTCCGATGGTGTGATTTCCTTTGGGGTGCAAGGGGCAACGCATGTTTTCAATGTTGTCATACCTTCTGGGCTTGGAAAACTTCCTTGATTTGTCAGTCACTGCTACGGTGTTGTCGAGTCCACGTTTTCTTTCCTATTGTTTGTTGTTTCGATGATTTTGCCTGTCCGGGTTGTCTCAGTTGTTTCTATCCGAGAATCTTTCTCGTGTCTTTTCCTCTGCAGTAATCATCTTTTCCACTGTTCGTCTGAATTCTTCATTGTTTCTTGGATTTTCTTTGCAGAAGTCTTGAAATTGCCACCTAGCCATGATTCCGTGAGAGAAAGCTTCGATTACTTCTCGTTGTGTGATGTCATGTACTTGAGCTCGTAGTTCGCCAAATCATCGATAGTAATTTCTGAGACTTTCACCTCCTTTCTGCTTGAGTCCTTTTAACTCTGCGTGGGTGATTGGGTGTGTAATGATACCCGTGAAATTTTCACAGAAAGCTCTTTATAAGTCTTCCAAATTTCTGATTGATCCTGGATTCAATTTGTCAAACCCCTGAAGGGGCATGGTTTCTAGGGCCATGGGAAAGAACAGGGTCTTGATGTCATCGTCCCCTCCGGCCAATTCAATCGATTGCGAGTAAATCATGAGCCACTGCCTTCGTTCGGTCTTGCCATCATACTTGGAGTGGTTGGACGACTTGAACTTGTGAGGCAGTCGTATTGAAGCAAGTCTGTTTACAAAACAGGGGAATCTATCGTGCGTTCTGGCTTTTGTATATTCTGATTTAGTGCCCCCTTCTTGCCAACTATTGTCTTGGTGAGAGTAGTTTTGCATGGCTGTCCGAGTAGGTGCTTTGCTTCTGGCATTTCTTGGTTGTTCGACTTGGTCGTTTTGACTATGATTTCTTATACTTTCTCTGTTGTGACTTCCACTTGGTCCAAGTCTCTCGAAAGCGGACTTCCTTTGATTTTGATCTTCCTGCTCATGAGATGTTGACCTGTCAGGTAGTTTTGAGCGGGCCCTTTCATCGTGCGTCTTTAGGACTGTTGATCGGAGGAAGTCCCGGAGCTGTTCTTGTTTTTCATTAGGATGTGAAGTCGCCCTGAGTTCTTCTAGTGCTTCTCGGATCTTATCGTAGGGCGTATTCGTTGCTCATCCTTCTTCTACCTCTCACTCTAATTTTCTTCTATTGTACTCGGCTAGGTCTAACTCATATTTGATCCAAGTTTCCTTTTGCTGCTTAGCACGGCATTGACGTCCTTGTTTCAATTTGTTCTTTCTCTCTCTGGCTTGCCTCTGACTCTCAGTCTCACCATCGTGCCCCTGGATAAATGGTGATATGTTGGATTCGGATTCATCTGAAGACCTAACGCCGGGTGCTTCTGGGGGGGACCAATGGTGATCGAGGACGGCGAATCATGAATACTTCTCGAGTGTGAGTTGTTTTGTTATCGGCGTTGGTTTCCGTACTGTCAGAGTTGTTGATAACTTCAGTAGAGGCTTCAAGGTCGTAGATCGAGTCTCCTTCTTGGTAGGGTAGAATTGTTGTTGTCGCATTGTCGACTAGTTGGGTGCCGCTATCCTCAGGAACGGGACCTGGCCAGTGGACGATGCAGTCTTGAGATGTTATAGTTAAGACGAGACCTTCCTGGGCTCCTTTCAGTGGCATTCTAAGCACCAGATTGGTGGATTCTTCGGGCCATGTCTAAAAAGATGTCGCCATATTGTGGAGTCCAAACGGAAGAGAACCCGACTTCTTTAAGGTACTCTGAGTGTACTCCGAGTTGTATCCTTGATAGGTTGACGTCATGCCTCGGAGCCTTGTCGGAAAAGAACTCGGTTCTCCGAAAGAACTCGGATAAGGCTCCGTCTCGGAAACAGAACTTGAATTTGAATCGGATGCGTGAAGCCACGAAATCTGAGTCGGATCGGACATCGCGAGCTGCACGAATCTTCCAGCAAGTTGATCTGTCATTGTCGCCGAAATGGAAAGGTCTTGATGATGATCTGAATCTTTGAGGAGGCGGCTTTGGAGCTTGCCATTGTCACCTGCCTCGCAGATCCATGGACCAAAGATGAAGGTTGATCCTATCGAGAAGATTATGTTGTCGAGGTCCATCGAGCTCTCGGATGCAAAGTCGCCGAAGTCCCCTACCTGGCGCGCCAGTTGTCGATGTTTGACCACCGATAGCCTGCCACAGGGGTCCCCGGGGCAATATTGTTTGGGCTTCAGCGTATGCGGAACTCGATGGTAAACGCAAGAGACAGTCGATTTATCCTGGTTCGGGCCCTCGATCTTTGATCGAGTAATAGCCCTACGTCCAGTCTGCGTTAGCCTTTACGTTGGATTGATCGTGAAGTGTTGTGTTGCGTTATGTTCTATCTATCTTCTCTAGGATCCCTGCCCTCTTTTATATAGTCAGGAGATCAGAATCCTAGTCGATTTACAATGAGAGTTCCTAGTAGGATTACAGAATAATACTACTACTAAGATTACAGGGGAAGAATCCTAGTTAGACTAGATCTTCTCCCTTCCTTACGGGGTATCCCGTGGGTCCCGCACCGACAAACACGTCGGTCGGGAAACAACAGTCACAATTAGGGACAGGGAGGTCAGGAGGGATGGGGCATCTTTGCTAGACGGGCCGGGGTATAATTCTCTAGGACGACCTCGTTTTCGCCAAAACTCCTCCCGATACATGTCTTGCATCAAACAAAACCGTTATAATTTAACAAACAAAAATCAAAACATCATAAATTAATGTCAATGAGAACCATTTGCATTACAACAAATAAAATATAACATACACTTTGGTGCAAACTCTATCTTAGATGTAAACATGCAAACAATATATAAACTATACTTTGGTCACTAAAAAATAAAATTTGGTACATCAACGGTGTGTCTATATATTTATTCACATATAAAAAGTTGAGATGCAAACTCAAACAAGCAAAATTCGTATAAAAATTGACCTTAGAATACATGCTAATCATAATTCTAACTAACCAATTAACCTTAACATTGGCAATCCTAATCCTAATCCTAATCCTTCAATCCAACGTTCTAACGAACTCATATTTTTTTCCATACCCTAACTACTCATTTAAAACCTTTGATCCACCGTGGAGGCCGAGAAGGAGCTTCGTTACCTTGACAAGGCCGAGGAGGAGCTTCGGGGAAGGTAGGGAGGGGGCCGGCAAGGGAGGGAAAGTCGGCGGCCGGCCGTGGGGGAGCCAGGAGGCAATGGCGCGGGCGCCGCGAGCGGCCTCACCTCGAGTCGGGCAGACAGACAGAGAGAGGGAGTCAGCGCCGCAACGGGTAAGTAAAGCCTCGCCGCACCATGATGCACGACGCGTCGGCCACGCCACGTCAGCGGTCATCGCGGCCGTTGACCGCCCCATGCCGCGCCGTCATGCATGGCGCGGCAGCGTGAATTTGCCGCGCCATACAAACAGGCGCGTCCAAAAGTGTTACTTAAAAAAACAGTGTTAGAATTAAAAAATAGTTTAAAAAATGTTAAAAGTAAAAAAAAAAATCCCCACTGAACACCAGCACTGCATAATGAAGAGTCGAGTCAAAGCGGAGAGTGCTTATCCAGAAGACAGAAAGGTGAAATAGGTGTCGTACGAATCCCATCGAATTATATGAATCCGGATAAAAAGGAATCACAAACAATTTTATTACATTTTAAAATTCTAAAAATCTAAGTTAAAAATCTTTCTAAAATCTAGGCCATTTGATTAAGATACTAGGTTTCTAGGTTTTTTCTATCTGGATTCTCAGAATCCAATGGATTCAAACGGGTAACTCATGACAATTCCTGCATGTTCGTTTCTCTTTAGAGTGGTTGTGGCTACGCCTGTTCTGTAACAGTGTTTAACATTCATATTGCAGCCACAGCTACAACTAAGGCCCCGTTTAGATCCGGAAATTTTTGGGTTTTGGGTACTGTAGCACTTTCGTTTGTATTTGGTAATTAGTGTCTAATTATGGACTAATTAGGTTCGAAAGTTTCGTCTTGCGATTTCTCACCTAACTGTGCAATTAGTTTTTTTTTTTGTCTACATTTAGTACTCCATACATGTGCCGCAAGATTCGATGTAACGGGTACTGCGCAAAAATTTTTGGCTTTTGGGAGAAACTAAACGAGGCCTAAGCAATCATGCCTAATAGAATGTGTATTATTCTGACGTGTGTCATTTAGTACACTGACCAAGTCTTTTATTCCAACTTTCAAGTTTATATACTAGGTGGTGTTTAAATCGAGGGGGTAAAGTTTAGGATTGTCATATCAGGTGTTACATGGAGGTATCACATGGGATATTTGGATACTAATAAAAAAATAAATTACAGAATCCGTCAATAATCTGCGAGACGAATTTATTAAGCCTAATTAATCCGTCATTAGCACATGTTTACTGTAGCACAACATTGTCAAATCATGGACTAATTAGGTTTAAAAAATTCATCTCGCAAATTAGTCATAATTTGTGCAATTAGTTATTTTTTAGTCTATATTTAATACTTCATGTATGTGTCCAAACATCCGATGTGATAGGAAGTAAACTTTAGGGTGAGGAACTAAACAAGATCTTAGTAGTTATTGTAACACATGAATTTTAAAGTACTCCGTCTGTCTTATATTACATAACATTCTAAAATCTCTTACGGAAACCAACACAAAAGGCAAAAGACTGAAATACCTTTCAAGGAGTAGAGATAGAGATGTATTCGTAAAAAAAATAAAAGTGTATTAGGAAAACAGAAAGATGTATTAGAAATTTAGAAGTGAGAAGATTAAGTATTTTAGAACAAAGTTTAAATCCTATAAGGTTACCTGTTTTAGGATGGAAGGGGTATTTAATTCAAATTACCAAAAAAAACAAATATATTGAAAAAAAATCACGCTATAAGTTTTGAGTTATATTTTTGAAGAAATTTTCTTCAGTGCCATATTTACCTATGGCCATTAAAAAATACAGCTCTCTAGTACTCTAACCGCAAGTTGAGGCAAGCGAGTCATTGAACATGACAGTCGCCACCGGCGAGGCGAGATCACTAGGCCGTCAGCAATTGATAATTCAAAGACAGAACGAAGGAACGAGGGAAATTATTTGGGAGATAAAAAGAAAAGATGAGAGGATCTAATAAACACACGGATACAAACTGGTTGTAAGTTGTAACCTCCCCTCCCGCACTCACTGCCCTCTGTGCCCACACAAAGACAAGCGTTTCACACAGTCAAACCTATGAAGGTCTGATTCTGCTTCTGAACTGTAAAGACGAAGTTCCCATATTACGCTTCCGGCTTCCTCCCCTGTTTCAGTAGCCTGAACACCGGTGTGTTACAGCAGCAGGAAAACTAGTATATTATGTTATATACAGGGTCTGCATGTAGGCAGCAGAGTATATATGTTGACAGAAACTTCGGTGCACAGGTGCAGCATGCTCATAGAAATATGGGCAACTATCAGTATTATCAATGAACATCAGTTCACAGCAGGCAAATACTTGCATCATCTCCGGATGTTAGATGGATTAGCAAAAGCATTGTCGACCTTAGTCGCAACTCGCAACATGCATGATGCAGAGAATATGCACATAGCACCACTTGCTGCAGATAAAAGGCAAAAGCAAGGTCCCTCCCCACAAGTGTATGATACACAGATACCCAACCAAACTCCCAACTCCTTCCAGTTCTACACTACATATACACAGCTATATGGGGTTCTGAGACAAGCCCAGGAGGAGTCCTCTTGATCGGTGAGTCACAAAACAATCATCTTTAGCTGCAGTCAGTCTGTGGAAGCCCCTGAAACAACATGCAGAATACCAGATATCAAGGCTTAATCGTCACACAATAACGTGAAATGGTGTAAGCTGCTCTTACATCTCTGTTAGTGCCAGCTGTCATGTGACATCCCTGATTTGCGAGAACAGGCTTGCCTCATCTGAACAGAGGGAGACCAATGATCAAGTCTGATCGCTATGAAATCTGAATAAAACATAAACACAGGGGAATGATGGACACACTAGTTGTATCATTTTCCACACAAAAATAAAAGTATTACCAATGGGCTTCCCTGTGTCATTTGCTTAAAAAAGGGTGAGCACAGAGAATTCATGATGGAACAGCATACCTGAATCCCACCCCATGGTTCTTCTGATAGTACAGAATCTGAATCTGAAAGCAAAAATAGCACATCATACATGTTATACCAGATGACGGAGAGACGGATTAACGTGAGATGGGCTGCAAGGACATACCTAGTCGATATCTCCTGCTTTTCATGATGATATGGAGGAGAATACTCGGTGATGGCAGGGGGCGATGCACTGTAGCTGAGATGTGATACTGATTGAAAGAAAACTATTACTCTATGCTAAGATATGCGATGAAGAGTTGTGATCGCTTAGAAATAGAGATAACCTTGAAGTTGACGTAGCATAGGTATTTCTCTCATGTCCTGCGTGAGGGTTGCGGCCCATGTAATAAGAATCAATCCCCTGTAGTAAGCAAGATTAAAACAAATACGACAAAATCAATGAGTAAATGTTTCATGCCTATATGGTATAGCTTACAAGTGCTGAGAAAGGCCGCTTCTCTCCTGACAATATGCGGGGATAATTTTGAGTAAGCCTTCCTGCTACTTATAGGGATGAAAACATCAGCAATTGGTATTTTAAAGTTGATAGCTTCAAAATAGTGGTCATAAAGCATCAAATATCTACTGAATGCTAGAAAGCTCCATACACTACTGGAGGCCGCGGCTTTGCCGAGTGTTTTTACACTCGGCAAAGAGCCCTTGGCACTCGGCAAAGGCTTTGCCGAGTGTAGCACTCGGCAAAGTCCGCTCGGCAAAATTTTTCTCGGCAAACGGTCTTTGTCGAGTGCTTTTTATCTAGGCACTCGGCAAAATAAAAAAAAATTTGCCAAGTGCTTGGGGCGGCACTCGGCAAAATATTTTCGGCCGTTGCGGCGCCGGCCGTTAACGGTTATTTTCCCGAGTGCCCGACCCAGCACTCGGCAAAAAAAAAAATTATTTTTTTTAAAAATTACTTTGCCGAGTGCCCCAGCCCAGGCACTCGGCAAAGTTTTTTTTATTTTTTTTAAAAAGTATTTTGCCGAGTGCCCCTACCCAGGCACTCAGCAAAGTTTTTTTTTATTTTTTTTTAAATACTTTGCCAAGTGCCCCTGTCCAGGCACTCGGTAAAGTTTTTTTTTATTTTTTTTAAATAATTTCTTTGCCGAGTGCCCCTGTTTAGGCACTCGGCAAAGGATTTTTGAATTTTTTTTAAAAAAAATACTTTGCCGAGTGCCACGGCGAGGCACTCGGCAAAGAAATTATATTTTTTTTTTTTGAAAAATCTTTGTCGAGTGCCTTGCCCATGGCACTCGGCAAAGACCCCGAGAATTACAAATTTTTTTTTGCCGAGTGCCAACACTTCAGGCACTCGGCAAAGATTTTTTATTTTTTTTAAAAAAATTCTTTGCTGAGTGCCCTCTGGCCGGCACTCGGCAAAGTTTGATATTTTTTTTTAAAAAAAAATCTTTGCCGAGTGTCCTAAGCCGGCTCACCATCGCCTGCACGGCCAATGGCTGGGCTGGCGCCTCCACCTCCGGCTCCCTCTGCCAACACAGAGCAGCACCAAGCACACTGTAAATTTTACTGAAACATACACTTTCTATACAGTGGTAGTAATTTGCGCTCCCCAATCAAAATTCAGAGATAACTGATAGGTGGACAAATTGTGCATCTGAAACAAGAGGAGACTACGCTTTGCATCTTCGCAATGCTAATGAGAAAAAATAGGATACATTCTTTGTATCCCACCAAACAGAAAAAAATTCATAGATAAGTGTCAAACAATGCAAAGAGGAGAATACATTCTTTATATCCCACAACTGAAACAACGCGGTACAGTTCATAAAACTTGCGCAATTCGACCAATCCTCTCAACTCAGAGAGCATTTTGCGATACAAACTTCAATTTATTAACCACATGAAGTGAGAGCGCCTTGCAAATTTTACTGAAAAATATCCACATATTTGCTGTGCAGAACATGAATACTACTGGAAAACTCTGAACCTGAATACTACTGAAAAATTCTTCTAGTCACGGCTACTGAAACAATATGAATTGTGTCAGAAGAAAGAATTGAGGCGTACCTCCCCGCCAGCGGCTGGTCCACCTCCCTCGACGCGGAGCAGGAGGAACACCTGCCCGAGCCCGACGCGCCCCCGCAGGTTCTGACAGAGCGTCCCGGGTGCAGCGAGACCGAGATGGACGACGTCGTCAGCGGCCAGGACGACGATCATGCCGCCTCCGCCCAGGTCGTCGAGCCTCGCCTCCAGGTCCCCGACGTCAGGAAGGCCGACCACGGCGTGCTGCGCCATGTAGCCGGCGTGTCTCAATCGAGCATCATCCAGGGGAACCCAGAAGGGACCCCGGCTGGCGCCAGCGACGCCGAGCACCGGCGCCCATACCTTGCCCTTGGCACCACGACGTCCACGAGCCGGAGCTCGAGGAGCCCCGCTGAGCACCAGGCCGTTCTGGTCGGCGCCGCCGCCTCCATGGTGGGTCTCTGCAAGCCAGCCAATCAAATGAAAGATTCAGGATTATCGCATAACCGATTGCAATAACGTAGTACGTATTGCCCAGTAAACGCAATCAAGAATAACAGTATTCGAAGATCTGTTTCACATTAATGTAGTATTCGAAAATGTCCCATCAGATGGCACAATAATCAAATCAAAGAAATGGTGCCAACTGAAAATGTTCAGAGTAAATTTTTCACATACCATCGGATAGTCTGTGGTGTATGGATAAGGATTAGCTTTGTGAACCCTGGCCTTTTCCTCCTCCATCTTATTTTGCAAGAGCTGTGCTTCTAGCTGCCTCTCTTTTAAATGACCTCTTTCCTGCAACCAGGGATGCATAATTATTCTGTTGCGCACACATGATGAGAAATGCTGTGACTCTAAAAAATTCACATCTCACGAACCTCTGTTTGTAGATTGAAAGGGTTTGGTATGGTGAGTCTGGGCACATCTTGCCTGTTGCTGTTTGAAGAACATTCAGAGTGAAGAGAGAGCTGCAAAAATAGGAAAGTGCTTAATAAGATCTTGACCAAAAAACAATATAGTGGTTATACTACCATATGGCTGTCGATAAATACCTTGTCAAATAAGTCAGCAACTGATGGAGGGCCCAAGCGAACATCGGTAGAGAAATGGAACTCCTTGGGAGCTGTGACCTGAGACTTTGGATGGGAAAGCACACCAATGACCTGAGACATTCAGTATCTGAGCACAAGAGCAACAAAAAGGAATAATTACAACACAACAGTGACACACCTGTAATAATTGGAAGAAGATTATAGACTCAAGGCTAACCTTTTTCATGCTGCTAGAATGTAGCAGGTAGCTTCCAATTTCTTTATTATCTTGCTGATCCTATGACCTAGGAAACCAAACCTGAAAAGTTGTCACCAAATTAGGAAACAGAACATTCTACATACATATATATTTGAATAATTATGATTTATAGAAGGGGACAGTGCTCCTTTCCAATGCTTTATTTATTCCATCTTTGCAAAATATAAGTATTCATATTCAAGTAGGATCTGAAATAGCTGAACTCACCATCCAAACAAGAATTTTATTCCATTTTTGCAAAATATAAGTATTCATATTCAGGAACAATAAATAGGATCTGAAATAGTTGAACTCACCATTTTGAAATAACAATCCACCACATGACCCTGCATTGTAATGATTTCAGATAGGTTAATTTTGAGAGACAGACAGAGCTTAAATCGCTGTAGTACAGAAAAAGGCACCAAATAGATAGGTACCAGCAAAATACATAGGCATTCCAATTGTCCTTCTTGTTGTTGCAGTGATAGAGCAGGCGGTAGACGATATCCATGAGAACAAAATCGATGTACAAATGCATAAATTCAACAGGAAAATTAATTCTGAACAAGGTACGTGAATGGCAACGCAACTGGAGTGAACAGGTAGATGATCACTCTGCTGGTATTCTAAATCGACCCATCGACCATGGGACTTAACCCTAGGACACGTGAAATCAGAAGAGACGTAGGCCTACCAGACGAGAATGAATGAGCGAGAGCTGACCTGAGCGGAACCAACAGTTAGGGTTTCGTGTAGGCAGGTAGGGTTTCCTGTAGCACTTGTAGCATATGAGCACACGCGGAGCAGACGGAGGAGGCAGCGGCGGGGGTAGGCAGGCCGACGGCCACCGGTGGGGCTCGCCTCGCCGCGCCATGGCCGGGGAAAGGCATAGGCCGCCGCCGGGGCTGAGGCCGGCGCTGCCCGGGGGCGCCGTCGCCCAGCCAGCGCTTCGCGCGGGGAAGCGGTGGCGGTGGGGCTGGACTGGCACACCTCGACGCCAGGAGAGAGAGGGAGAGGGAGGCAGAGGGAGAGAGAGGAAGGGAAGGCAGGGGCCGACACAGTGGAGGCGGCGATTCGCATGTGGAGGCTGTAATCACATGTGGAGATGTCTGGGTTTTTAGCATCCGACGTCACAACTTGCTCGAAACCTTCTCAATTTTTTACCACAGCCTCCACATGCGATAACACGACGCCTCGACAAGTTTCGTGATTTTTGGACTTCGTTTGCATTTTATATAATTTAAAATCACATTTCCGGCAAGTACCTCAACATGTTACGTCAACGAGATGCTCGAGATTTCATGTGAGTTCCTGGATACGGCCTAAACATACCCTAAATATCATGAGTATCAATTTTTGGACGACCAAAGTCTATTATTCCATGTACCTACAGTTTAAATTTGAAATATCCCGAAAAATTCGACGAAACAAAATAAACTAATGAAATATATCAAAAAAAGTCAAAATTGCCCCAAATTTTAAAATAGAGTTTGAAATACTGTCACAAGGCCCCAGAAAAAAATTTGGGCCCAAAATAAAAAAAAAAGATATATATTTTGTCGAGTGCCATGGGGGGCACTCGGCAAAGTTGATTTTCAAAAATAAAAAAAAAATTGCCGAGTGCCTGGGGCTGGCACTCGGCAAAATAAGTTTTTAAAAATAAAAAAAATTGTCGAGTGCCAGCCGTTAGGCACTCGGCAAAATTTGACGGCAGGTGGCCGCCGTCACGGGCCGGCCACCTTTTGCCGAGTGGGATCTTTGCCGAGTGCCGCGGCACTCGGCAAAGCCCAGTTTTGCCGAGAGCCAGGCTTTACCGAGTGCCTAGCACTCGACAAAGCCACCTTTGCCGAATGCTTTATTTTGCCGAGTGCGGCACTCGGCAAAATATTGCTTTGCCGAGTGCCCCGATAAAAAGCACTCGGCAAAGTCTCAGGCACTCGGCAAAGTCCAGTTTTCCAGTGGTGATATGTTCAATGTTGCATGCATCTTGTATGTCATAGATGTGCATAGCAAAAGTTGTATACAAGAGCAATTGCCAAAAGAAGAGGTGCAGCCAAGATTAGTTTTTAGCTAAGACATGGAACCCTCCAATATTACTATTTGCAATCATTTGCATATTAGCAAACAGATCAGGGCTTCAAAAATAAACCAGAAAATTAACTTGGTCAAAGAAAAATGAAACATAAATCCTAATATGACATCAGAAAACCAGTTAGTTTGTTGAGTAACATTATTAAAAATAACAAATAAGAAAAAGTCATCCAACAATACCACCTTGTGCATTTTTAAAAATAAATGTAACATGCAAGTTATTGAGTCCATTTAAATGAATAGTTATCAACTTTATATATCCTTAGTTGAAGGTTTTGTTTCATCTAGGGGGTGAACAATGTTTATCCCTTGATGAAAGCTTTCCAAGGTAGAGATAAAATAAGTCACTACAACAACAACAACAACAACAACAAAGCCTTTAAGTCCCAAACAAGTTAGGGTAGGCTAGAGCTGAAACCCAGCAGAAGCCATCAAGGTTCAGGCACGTGAATAAAATAAGTCACTAGTCTTATTAAAATACTAATACGAGACCGCAAATTAACCTGATGCAGAATTTTACAGTGTTCAACTGGCCGCATGAAACTAACCTGAACCAGTATGTTCATGTCTCCAGGGAACCATCTCCCTCAGAACCTGAACCAAGCCATGATCTGTTGATGACTTCTTATCCCCTGTGGGTGGAACCGCCCTGGAACTGGAAGGCAATATATGCAGTGAAGACGGCCCAAGTATTCTTTCACCTAGTGAAATCGATGAAATGGTTGAGAGAAATTGAGAAAAAACACTTAACTGTTCATGAGCAAAATAACTTTCAAAAATAGACTGAATTCGTCTTATTAAGGCGTGCCACTGCCACCCTTAGCTCATTACAATCTATCTAAAAATGAAAAAGAGGATAACAGGCAATATATGTAGATATATAACTCTGCATGACACCTGCAAATTCAGATCATTGGATTACTACAGAAACTAGCTAACCCGATACCAGACATTGTGACCAAGAACAGCAAGAAGACAGCAGTTATATACTTATACATAAGGTATACTATGTTTACAATATTTTGTACACAGGGAAACAGTAGTTAACAGAGGAGTGAGATTGGCAACCATAAGTTAGGCACATAATCGGAAATGAACTAGAAAGAGGACGATGGGGATTTGAAAGGAATTAACTCACTTTGAGCAGTCTTTGTTTTATCTTTCTCACTAATACAAAATTTATGATCTTCTTGCCCTTTTGGACAGATTTAGCAAGAGTGATGACTCTAATATTAACCTGGCATGAAACACTAAAAAATGTGAGAATCATGTTAAAAAAAACCTCCAACTTAGACTAAGATATTACAAAGGACCTTTCAACTATTTCCCATCAAAATGATTCAAGACACAAGATATATAGCAGCCTCATGTGTAGTGTAATTAAAGAATGCAATGTCATTCCTTTTAGCTGGATGCATATCACATGATTGAGCTACAAGTTCGATGTTTCCATATTTCTTGAAAATATCTGTCATCTTAGCTTGATCCCAAGAATTCAATACACCTTCCACAAAGACTGCTTACACCTAAATGTTACTTACAACTCTTTGGGAATTTGTGACTAGCCACTGAAAGCACAGCCAACTATGATGTTCAACTGTGACAGGGCCAATGAAAAAGGACTGAACCATTGATATACACACATAGTCTAAAGTACTTCCAAAATCAAATTGTTACAGGTGCAAAATGTCATAGCCTAATGTACTTCTAAAGTTAGAATCGTAGCTGCTATACAAAGTTTCCAGTCTTATTTGACCCAATACACCTAATGTCTTCAGGAAATGGATACCAAAAAAAGTTACAGATCACAAACAGCCTATGTATGTGTGCGTCCATGAATGTGCGTTGTTCTGCGCGTGCGTGTGGGATGTGCGTCCATGAATGTGTGTGCGCGTGTGTCATGTCTCATGTGTGTGTGTGTGTGTGTCGTCATGTGTGTCATGTCTCATGTGTGTGTGTGTGTGTGAGAGAGAGAGAGAGAGAGAGACCTTGTGGATCTGTTTTTCAGCTGGACCATTCAATGGTTCGGCCCATGCAACTCTTATATTTAAACCCTTGCCAAAAACATCTTTCCTTGAAAGCTTTTTGTATGCAATCTGTGCATCTTTATAAGTCTCCAGTTCAAGAAATGCAAATCCACGATTATAGCCTGGATTATTAGAGTCAGCCGGAAGGGTAACGACATCAATGTTCTCAACTCCAATTTTTTGTAGTAGTTTCATGATCTGCTTCAAAGAAAAAGGATTAGATGGGTATAGTTGTATATATAGTTTCCCACTGCAACTCAGTAAAAAGAGCGAGTTCAGCTTTGCCATCTCCTCTGCAGAGCTCCGGCCAACGCTGGTGCTTGTGCTGTGTGTGTGCGCGCTCTGTTCTCCCTTCTTTCTTCTACTTCTAGCCATTGTGTGTGGTCGGTAACGCTGATGAGTGGTCGGCTCACCCGTGCCGGAAATCCAGGGCCAACATTTTACACGGCTGTCAAAAGGGAGCTAGCATTTGGTTTTTACACAGCAATCCAGTGGGCTCCAGGTCCTCCATAGCTCCAGGAAGAGCAAGCTTAGACCCACAGGCAGAAGGGCTGGTAGAAACTGAAAAAAAGGAAGATTAACCATGTTTGTCAAACACAATTTGTCGAATGCAGCGAGAGGCAAACATTTCAAATAAATTTGCACGGCTCTTTTACCATCACGGCTGCTCCTAATGATTTTGAACCTATGATCAATCATATCTCTGCTAATGCCCTCCTCAAGTTGCAGATTTGCACAAACATCAAAGGTACTAGCACTATGCAAAATGTGATTGCTAGATCTTCAATGCAGATGGAGGCGACGTCTTTGATGGCCTCGACCTGAACTGGTGCTTCCGAGGGACATGCGCATGCGGCACATCGGACGGGCGCGCCACACACAGGCTGTGTTCTCTACCTTGCCGCAGACGTATGAATCGTGGAGGCAGAAGAAATGGCGACGGGTCGGACGCCGCAGCAGATCAGCGATGGGAGGAGGCTGGTTGCCGAGCCCCTACCGGCCAAGTGGGCGACCTGCAGGCCCCCAACAGATGGTTGGTGCAGAGCTCGTGTAGGTGGCCGGCGGTGATCCCAGGTGGTGGCCCCTACACACGATCGGTGGAGAGCTCCTGCAGATTCCGGCGGTGATCTCCGGACAGGCGGCCGGCACCGGTGAGCCCCTGCAGTCTTGAGGCGGCGGTGAGGCCCTCGCTCAGATCCGTGCGGCATTTAGTTCATCCGACAGAGGGAGAAGAAAGAAAAGCCGGCCAAACTTAGTATCTACTGGAATGACCAAATTACCCTTAATTACTTTAAATTACTCTTAATTTATTCTTCCCACATTGGATGGCCGAAAAAACAATTTCACTAAAAATGAATTTAATGAAAACTCCTAAGCACCGTAACAAACCACATAAAAATGAATTTTTCATTAAGAGATCCTACTCTGATTTTTTTTATCATAGTTACTAAAAAAATGATCTACTATTGCAACAGCAATAAGCATATGGTGGGATGGCAACGAAAATTCGTGTGATGGTAGTGGAGTCTCGAGTTCACACTCGTATTTCACATTAAAAAACACATGACTTGTGTGATATATGACAAGCGATGACTATAGAGCTTTGACAATAGGCTTGTCCTAGAGTTTTCTTAAAAAGAAATTGTTGTTTTGCATTGTATTTTAGTTTCAGAGAAATGCCTTTCCAGAGGTGGTCGGATTAGATAGCTCACCTCTGGAAAATACTCCATTCCATATAGTTGAAAAAAAATGCCTCTGGAAATGATTTTCATCTACCTCTGGAAATCAATTGCATAGTAATGTTTCCTGCTTTTACATTGCAACCCGTCTGACTTTCTGCTTTTAACCTACAGTACATACTTAAAGAAGACATATGTAGAGGTCTTAACTTGAGTTACACATCACCTATTAATGTGTACAAGTTAGTACAGCCTTAAAACATGTTGGTTCTTATCCTCGGATTCACGAAATGATATATATATGTTATGGAAGGTGAAGAAATGGATAGGCAGTTAAAAGAAAACAAAAGGATTCCAAGATGTGGTGCCATGGTGCATTGTTTTTGAAAGATCTTTGTGTTTTGACATTCGCAAGAAAAGTTCTTATACTGTATGCACCTTTAGGTTTGGGAGGCAACAGGGAGAGATTTCGTTAAGCTATGTTTTGAAAAGTCTAGCATTTAGCACGTAGTTGCTCTTGAGATCTCAAGATTTCTCTTGATCTCAAGAGCATGCTGCAATACACAATGTGTTGGGCGGTCCCACCACATGGAGGATGATTTTGAGCCCAGCAAAGCAACTCAAATGTAGCTCATAGGCTCAGTTCTTGTGAGTTATTAATTTCGGCTAGAATCAACGATGGAGATTGATCCTTGGAAGAAATAAAAAACACAAAACCTAGCCTACATTGCTTTAGCTGCTGATGCTGAGAGTGAGGGAGGAGAGAGCACAACACAAGAACACCACAATATGAGAGAACAGAGAAAGAAGAAGGAGAACCAAATCTGTCCAGATTTGGTTGCTTTGAACCAGTCATCTTCAAGCCGGTGATTGTAGCCTCAAACATCGTTGTATTGGAGCCAAACTTGGTGACCTTGTTTCTAACTTAGAGCACTTTGACATGTTTAGTTGGTTTGAGGATTGGTTGAGTAGAGCATCAGATTTGAAAGGTACTTTGTCAGTTCTAGTTACTGCAGTTTTAGGATAGAGCAGTTTTAGTAGATGATTGTTTTGGGTGCCGAAACGGTGTATGATCGAGCTGAAACTTGATCGGGGGCTTAGGGGACTCATGGATCTACATGCCTACCAAAATTTGTACACAATAGAGCTGTAGTTTGTGTGATATGAACTAATTACAAGGGGGGAAAATATATGACTTATCTATTTGGTTATTGTCATTCCTCTTGTTAGAAGGTTGTGGTTGTAGTTGATGCCAAGTTTGTAAATTGGTGAATGTGTTGCTGCTAGTGTAATCCTCTAGATGCTCTAGAGAAGACTCCTTGTACCCATTGTTGATTAGAGTGGAAGCTTGAAGTGGGCCGGTTGGTCCCATGGTTTTTACACCCTTGAGGAGGGTTTTCCACATAAATCGATGTGTCTATTGTGCTTATGATTGTTAGTTATGTTGCTAATATGATGGTAGTTGTTCTTATCATGAGGGATTAATTGTGCATTGTTTCTGCCCTTTTATCTCATCACAATGTTGCTGCTCTAGTCACTTGTGTCTTAGCATTATCTCGATTGCATCCATATGCTAGTTTAGTTTGGACACAAGTTGCCTTCGCTTGGAAGATATTGGTTATCATGTTCCCAAATAAAGATCAATACAATCAAGTGAAGATACCGGCTAGCATGTTTCCATGTCAAGATCAATACAATCAAGTCCGTAGCATTTATCGATTTCACGTATCCCCATTTCGCTTTTCTTTCCAGGATTCCTTCTATAGTTTCATCTATTTTCTAGTTTTTTTTAAATCATTCAATTCATTATTTGATATAGTCTAGCAGCTCATCTCTATTTCGGACAACCCACCTCGCCCTCCCTTTTTTAGAATCGAATTGATTCTATCGCTGATATATTTGCAAATCAATTGGAACGAATATATCAAAAAAAAACTTTTGTCTCCTACCTTCCTCCTCCGTATATATCTTTTTTTTTTGAAAGACCTCCTCCGTATATATCACTTCCCTCGAGCTATAACACATCTCATGGGTGTTTATTACTGATTTTTCAAATTATTACGTGGTGGACATCCTATTCCTCTCGTTGAATCCCTGTTAAATACATGTTGAAAACTTTAAAAGATGCAAGTATGCAACATATTCCAGCACGTGTTCAGATCTTTTCCTGTCCTCATATTCAATATAGGAGTAACTCATCTTCTGAAACTTGATCTAGAGTCAGTGAGTCACACGCTCACTCTTCTGCACGAGTAATATTTGTGTTCTTATATATCCTATAGAAGGCTGAATATATAAAATCGTCTTGGAAGGGTGAAAGAAAATGAAGAGGGATTTTTTTTAACAATATAATAGATAGAAGGCCACAAGTACATGTTGCTCGTAGTGCAGCACATTTGCTTGTGTAAGCATCTAGGTTTGGGAGGCAACAGGAGAAAATCATCCCAGCATAGGAACAGACCTTGAAGTTGAGCCCCTAGAACAGTCATGAATTAGCTGCTGGTCTCTCGAAGGTATGTAGAAGGCCTGCGTTGATCATGAACTACATGCCAACTTGTTTAGCCTTGCGTCAGTAGCTCCTGGAACAAAGGGATGGCCATTTCTAGATGAACCAAGCTTTATTAATGAAGTTTTATTTGGCCTCTATAACGAGCCAACGAAACAGTCACTATAAACTTGTGTGATTTATTTGACTACATGTTTGTGCTATCTATTATCTTAGTAGTTGATCAAGGAAAGAAGGTTTTTGCGCCAATTCATAAGATCTAGAAATTGCCTTGTTAGACATAGAAAATAAAATCAAAATATCCATTTCAATGCTGATTAATTATCCGCCACCACTATCATTGCTAGAAACTAATGTAAAATGCCCTTGTGCCTATTTATATCTTACCTGCCTATGCCATTTTTAAAGATAACAAATAAAGCTATCTTTGTTGCAGCTTATACATTAAAGAGTTGAAAAGTTGACATCAAAAAGTTTCAAGAAGACCTTTCATATATTGTAATATGAAAAATAGAAATAGGCAACGTTCACACAAGAGATTAGAAATAAAAAGCATCAATAGATAAAAGTAAAGGAGGGAACGCCCGATACAAGATAGTGATCAAACTATTCATATCTTGCAAAAGAAAAATATAAATAGTTTGTTCTCTCTTTCTCCAAGAAGATGTAGACAGGCTACCCTAAATCTCTTGGCACACTTGAAAAAATCACCATTTGGCTAACCTTTATTCCTTCTTGTTGTTATCTTGATATGGTGAGTGGAAATAGATACAAGTGAAAAATTGGGCCCGGCCGGCAACAGTTCACGAAGTTTACTGATCAAATAGTTTACGGTTTTAATTTACCAAAACATAGATCGTTTTACATCTGCGTGGTAGATATTCAGTAAAAATACGTTGCTTGAAAATAAATGTGAATAGGTCAAACTCGTAAAAGGTCCAGTGAGAGCAGACGACAAGCCCCAAGTTGTCATCGTCCTGGAATCTCCTCTCCCTAGCTAGTGTGCCACTGTGACTTTTATGATATCTTGTAGCAACTTGAGTCTCACAAACTATACTAGTAGTGGTAAAAGCATCACTTGCATTAGTACTAGTTTAATTAGTTCCTCTACAGATGGCCCAATTAGCTATCCTGTCCGCGAGCACCAAACAAATCTTCTGCCCGTTCATACTCACCACTCAGCAGACGTACAGAGCGTGCAATAAAATAAGCAGCCTATCACGTTGTTCCTTGTGTACTCCTCCAGCAATCTCCTGCTACGCCACCACGCCCACACGCACACGGCACACGCCCAGCACATTCCTTGGGGTGAAAGGAGGACAATCTAGCTTGCCACACTTCCCAAATCCCAGCACGCACACGTCCCTAGCTTCACACTGACATCACTCCACTCTCTCCCTATCTCGTCCCGACCAGCAGGACCACTGGCCACCGGTTATAAAACCGATCGATCCCATACACCTTTACCCCATCCAGCATCCAGCAAGGCCATTCACAGCCACCAGCAACACACCAACAGCAAGGGAGTGAAGAAAGGGTGGCCCCCTAGCCTGCTTGTTAGCCATAATACTCATAGAGAAGCACGAGAGCACACAGCTGCACTCCAAAGGAGCAACCGATCGAGCAAGCTCTCTCACAAATCGCAATGGCCATTCCTTCTCCGTTGCATCCACTCACCATCGTCGTCGTTGTCACCGCCATGCTCGTCCTCCTTCCCTCCCCGTCCCTCGCCGGCGACGCCGACCTGCTCCAGGACATCTGCGTCGCGGATCTCACGTCCAGTATGTACCACGCGCGGAAGCTACCTCATTTCCTGTTGCTTTTCCAGTTACTTCTTGGTATATAAACCAGTGCTAATTTGAGTACGTACGAACCTACGTACGTGCAATGTACGTGCAGCCGTGAAGGTGAACGGGTTCGCCTGCAAGGCCGGCGCCGTAACATCGGACGATTTCTACTTCAAAGGCCTCGCCGTCGCCGGCAACACCAGCGCCACCCCCTACGGCTCCGTGGTCACCGCGGCCAACGTGGTCCAGGTGCCCGGCCTGAACACGCTGGGCGTCTCCATCTCCCGGATCGACTACGCGCCGGGAGGGGTGAACCCGCCGCACACGCACCCGCGCGCCACGGAGATGGTGTTCGTGCTGCAGGGCACGCTGGACGTGGGCTTCGTCACCGCGGCCGGCAACCGGCTCGTCGCCAAGACCCTGGCGGCGGGCGACGTGTTCGTGTTCCCGCGCGGGCTGGTCCACTTCCAGCGGAACGCCGGGGACGCGCCCGCCTCCGTCGTCGCGGCGTTCAACAGCCAGCTGCCTGGGACGCAGTCGCTCGCCGCGGCGGTGTTCGCGGCCGAGCCCGAGGTGCCGGACGCCGTGCTGACGAAGGCGTTCCAGGTCGGTAGCAAGGAGGTGGAGAAAATCAAGGCTAGACTTGCACCCAAAAAGGGCTGAAGATTGTGTACTTCGGATGCTCCTTTTTTCTGATTATGACTTGGTTGGTTCACTGTATCTCCACTAATAAGCCACTCTGCAGTTGTTCATCATTCCTGATTTAGTCATTTGATGACTGATAATTAATTATGGTGACAGTGTTTGTTATGTATGATCCTTCAGCTCCTTCCTTTTACCGATCGAGTCCTCGCTTTTGTGTCCTGCATCTGCATTGGATGTGATGGATGCAGAGAAAAGGAAGAAAGGTCCTTTTTGATCCATGGAATCTGCAAAAGTGAGCAAAAAAAAAAATGAAGGAATGATTGTTGTGACGAACAAAAGTCCCTCCCTCGGCCCCCTTGTTGTACGATGGGCTATTCCTGTTTCAATTCAAACATGCCGGATTCTCTTACTACAGTAGTAACCAAGAAGAGCATGCGCACAGCGTGCGTGCGTGAATCGCAAAAGAAAAAAGGGGCAAGTGGACAAGGGCAAGGTACCAAGCTTTTAGGGGAAAGCGTGCGTGTCGTAGGGACCATGGCAATTGCCAAGCGTGTAGTGGTGTAGTGATCAGTTGGTTTTTTTTCTCCTTTTATTTAAACTGTGCCACAAGCAAATTAACAACACAGCACGATCACTTTCGCGTCAAGAAATTTCCGTATCTGTGCAGGTACCTACATCAGGGGACATTTTACTTGCGGTAATGCTGGGCATTGGACGTCTATCCGTCCGTACGATGCCGATAGTGAGCCACAACGCAGCCCGACAACTACATCTTATCTGCTCATCCACTCGCCCCAACATTTAAAAAAAAAAAGAGAAAAAAAACTCACCTCGCCACAGCGCTCCACCGCACTTCGCTTTAGAACGCGTCTCCCTCTCCATCGTGCCTCCACTCCCACCGCCCGGCATCTCCTCTGCTCTAGAGCACGGTGGCCCATCTTCCTCCCTCTCCAACGCGTCTCCCACCCGTCATGGGCTTCTCCAGCGTGCAAACCAGCCGCAGCCTTCTCCATGGGACCTGCCGCAGCCTTCTCCACCGGAGCAGCGAGCTCTGCGCCACCAGCGAGCTCTACACCAGTGAACTCCACACGCCGACGGGTCTCCATTCCCAAGCAGCAAGGAGATGTTGCGCCAAAAGCGCATGTTGCAAACGTATATTTCAAGTGTTTCAGATGTTTCAGAGGTATGTTGCAAGTATTTCATATGGATATTGAAAAAGTAGATCAGGATGTTGCATGTGCTGCAAGTGTTTTAGAGGCATATTGCAAGAGTTTGTTCAAAGTGTTTTATCTGTTTCAGACGTATGTTGCAAGCATTTTGATCTGGATATTGCATATGTTTCACACATATGTTGCAAGAGTATGTTCCAAATATTTCAGCTGTTTCATTTTTATGTTGCAGTAAGTGTTTTCATGTTGCAAGTATTTTATATGGATGTTACAAATGTTTCACACACATGTTGCAATTGTATGTTCCAAATGTTTCATCTGCTTCAACTTATGTTGCATTCAAGTGCTTTATGTTGCAAGTGTTTCGTGTTTCAGAGGTATGTTTAGAGAGTCATGGGGCATAGCCCGAGCACCGGTAGAAGGGGCGCGGCGAACATGGGGCTGGCAGATGGGGCGCATGGCACGCCTGGGGTCCTAAGAACGGGGTGTGCTCGTCCTCATCCGGGCTTCGGGTTTCGCCCGCACAGAGAGAGGAGGGGTTAGGGGGAAGGAGTGGCGGGCGCATGCGGGGTGCGCATGCGGGGCGGGGCAAGGCGGACGGGAGCGGGGTACGCACGCGGGGCGGGGCGAGGCACACAGCGAGACGGTGTAACGTCAGGCACGGGCGGGCAGGCTGGGGCAGCAAGCATGCGCGGGGCGTCCGAACTCGCTCATCTACTCCGAACGTCCGAGCACTAGTATGTAATTCCCATTTCCTTGAGATCACACTGTTCATCTAATTGATCATTTAACCGATTTAAAAGCCATGTAAACACTATACACGGTGATGCGCCATTTCCTTTTAATTAGACGTTTATCATCTTTAATTGATTGATTGTTTAGCGTGTTTAAGTGATGGTTTAGCTGAAATAATATCTAAAAGGTAGGAGACCGACTGTTGATAGAGAAAGCACAATATGCTTCGTCTTAATAAATCAGAAACATATTTTTATATTTATATAAAAAAGAAAAACTATAGCATTTTCTGGCTTTCCTTTTACCAATTAAATTTTATTGGGCTACACCCTCTGCCGCCTAATGGGCTACAACATAACCACATCATGACCCAGCGTCCCAGCCCATATGAAAAAGGTCTCCAACAAGTCGGCCCTTAAGGCCCGTGTACATATGGAACTGTCTTGTATCCTAAAATGATATTCTTTTAATTTTCCTTTATGCCATATGTGACAACCATTGTAGCCTTGTAGGGAAATACTCCTATCCTACCCCTTTCATTTTGAATTTTTTCGTCAGGATGGACGTTTGACCAAAAGTTACTCTACTAATATTTAATACATAACTCTTGTGAAACAAATTGATGTGTCAAAACATGGATGATTATAATTATGTATAACATATATTAATAAACTAATTATCGATCAAAGTCTTTTCTAATGAAATGAAATATGCTTGTAAAAAGAAATGGAGGGAGTACTTGGCCCCATGCCATTCATCTCAATGCATCGACAGTTGTCCAAATATCCGGCTCGCTAGAACCTAGGGAAACCAAAGTTGCTATCTACCACTAGCTATGTAGGGGTCATGTTGCTTTAGCATATCCAACAATGGCTAAAAATCACTCCCAAAACCAGGTTTTGGCCATGGATAAGACCAATAGTACCCTATGTGGACGCCCAAAATCCCCACTCGCCCAAAATCACTCACATTAGGCCTCATCTAGTCATCTTTCCATATGGCCATTACAAGCCCAATTGGAGATTTGGCGAGCAAAATCGAGTGCGCCTTTGAGCGGCCCTGGCTACCTTTGGTTGTCCGTAGCTGGCTATTGGTTGTGATTGTGACCTGTCCTATAGCCACAACAGACATGTTGGGCAACGATGGCCCAAGATCTGTTAAAAAGAAAGGCCCGAGGGAACACCTAGGATTATGTGGAATGATTCAATTGCTTTTGGGAACAAAAAAAAAGTACGTCCACACATGGGGAAGGGGTTCTTTTTACACACACAAGATTTTGGCAAGGATATAAAACCGGGTTTTCTGGACTCAAAGTTTTTGGGCATCATTAGAGATGTTCTATTCACTGCCCTAGTTCTTCACATCACTGTCGGTCAAAACCGCCCTTCACTGTCGGATTTTGAATCGACAGTGGCATACCGGCAGTGATGAGGGGGCTCATCACTACCGGTTCTAAAAAACCAACAGTGATATGGTTTTCAGAAAATCCAAAAAAAAACTGGCTAAAAAAATAGGGAATTTTTTTAATACTAGGAGAGACTCCACTAGACAATCACAGGGTCACGTGTCGCAAGTCACAAGTCACACGATTGCTTCGCGGCCAATGGCGCTCGAACTCCTGACCTCCTGCTTCGCATGTTCGTCCTCTAACCACTCCACGTGTAAGAAGCTTGTGTCCAAATGAGATTTTCGTCCTAGCCATTTTATGTTCATCTAATTTGGAAATGAGTATTTGGGATCCTAAATGACTTCAAATGAAAAAAGTTGTCAACTATAAAGTTTTATAACTTTTCGAGATCTACAACTTTGGTTTTGGTCATTTCTCCATCCGATGTCATTTGAAGAATTTGAATTCCAAATTTAAGAAAAATCAATCATATTTTATACTATATAAATGATTTCAAATGAAAAAGTTGTCAACTACAAAGTTGTATAACTTTTCAAGATCTACAACTTTTGTTTTGGGTGTTTCTCTATCCAGGGTTATTTAAAAAATTCAAATTTTAAATTTTAGAAATCAAACGTGATTTTTGTTAGATAGATGATTTCAAAAAAAATTGTCAACTACAAAATTGCATAATTATTTTAGATCTACAACTTTTGCTTTGGTTGCTTCTTCATCCGAAATCTTAAATATCACTACACACTCACTTATGACTATGGAACATATGGCCTTAGTTGGTATTAACTTATATGAAATCTTGCCAATAAAATAGTCACATCATAACGACTTCAAACAAAAAAGTTATGAACTACAAAGTTGCATAACCTTTTGAGATCTACGACTTTTGTTTTGGGCGCTTCTGCATCCGAGATCCTTAACTACCACTCCACACTTAATTACGACTATGGAGCATATGGTACTCCTTTGGTACGTATTAACTCTATAAAATCTTGTGGTGTATATTTGGACATCCAAATTATTTTAAATAAAAAATATGGAACTACAAAGTTGTAGATCTCGTCGTGTACTACAACTTTGATATAAAGTTCGTCTTCATCGGACATCATATGAGAAAGTTATGAAGTTTTCTTGCAGCATATTACTATCGGTTCTAGCCACGAACCGACAGTGATAGTATCAGCGTCGGTTATTGGCTAAAACCGACAGTGTTGACCCAATATCACTGCCGATTCTTGTAGAGTCAAGATGACGACTAGAGGGGGGGTGAATAGTTATTACTAAATTTAATCGTGCCGGCTAACCGAAACAAATACGGAATTAAAACAATCGATCTAGCCAAAACTACACCCCTCTATCGAAGTTCATAAGCACCTTATAAAGATCCTAATTAGGCAACAAAGGTACCGGGCTAGCTAGAGCTCATCTATCCAATTCTAGGAGCAAGATCACACAAACCTATGCCACTAGTATTTTGCACACCGGGGAGCTCCTACACAATTCTAGTAAACAAAAGCACAAAGCTCCTAAGCTCACTAGCAATGCTCAATAACAAGGCAACCAATGCCAAATTAGAGAGCGCAAATACTTAGCTATACAAACTAAGCAATGTGAGTAACAATGTTACATTAACCAAATTAGCCATGCAAGGAAGCTACTTCTATGCTATACAAGCAAGAAGGTAACTAGTGAGCTACACAAGCTAACTAATTACAAGAGCAACTACACAAGCACAATGTATATGAAAGTAATTACAAGCTTGTGTAAAGAGATTGCAAACCAACGGAAAGAACAATGTTGACACGGTGATCTTCTCCCTAGGTTCACATGCTTGCCACCACGCTATGTCCCCGTTGTGTCGACCGCTCACATGTTGGTTCAGCGGCTAATTAGCATCACCCACCAAGCCCACACGTCGGGCACCACAAGAATCTACCCCGAAAGTGAGGGTAGCTCAATGACACGCTCTGCTAGAGTTGCTCTTCGCGGCTCCCGCAGAGCGAGCACAATGCCCCTCAGAAAGCTTTTCTCCAGAGCACCGCACAAGCTTCTTGCGGGCTTCGACGAAGACCACCACCAAGACGTCTAGGAGGTGGCAACCTCCAAGAGTAACAAGCACCACCGGCTTGCAACTCGATCACCTAGTGCCACTCGATGCAACCTCATGATGCAATCGTACTAGAATCGCTCACTCACACAATTAGATGGTCACTATCAAGTATGTGTGAGATGGAGGGCTCCTAAGCACTCTCAAGCATGGACACAAAGTCCCCCAAGGTGCTCCCCCTCAGCCATGGCCAAGACCCCCTTCTATTTATAGCCCCACGGGCTAAACTAGCCGTTACCTCTTCACTAGGCAAAACTCGGGGTGACCGGACACACCGGTCAGATCGACCGGATGCACCCACCACGTGTCCGGTCACAAAGTGACCCAGCTATCGGTCGAAGACCGATGCCTACGCCTTCACTGCTGCCACTGACCGGACGCGCCGGTCCAATTGAGGCCAGCGTCCGGTCACTCACAGTGACCTCCTTTCGCCTTCGTTTTTTCACCGAGTTGATGCACATCAACTCCAACTTCTTCTCCTTTATAAATGTGCCAACACCACCATGTGTATATGTGTTAGCATTTTCACAATCATTTTTTAAAGGATTAGCCACTCAACTTGCCACGCCACTCAATCCTAGCGACATTGCAAAGTTAGATCACTCGAGTGGCACTAGATGACTGATATGCAAACAAGTTTGCCCCCTCTTGATAGTACTGCCATCTATCCTAAACCCGGTCATCAACTTCTCTACACACCTATGACCGGTGAAATGAAATGACCTAGGTTATACCTTTGCCTTGCGCATTCCATTCCATCTCCTCCAATGTCGATGCAACACATGCACCAACACGATCAACAATGATATGATCCACTTCATATCATCACATGATTATATTGTTTCATCGATCTTGACTTCACTTGCTTTTCACCGTTGCCTTCGTCCATTGGCGCCAAGTCTTGCTCAAGCTTTACCACCACGTGGTCCATCGCTCTAAAGCCTCCAACTTGTCCTTCATGCTTGCAACTGGTCTATCAAGCCAAGTCATGTCTTCATCTTCTCCACCTTGATCACATGACTCAATGTCATGTCTCATATTCAATGAGCTCCTTCATCATCACATATGTGAGCTTTGCAACAGCTCCGAGCCATTTCCACCTTCATGGTATATGTTGCTCACACGTATGTACCTGTAGACTAATCACCTGTGTATCTCACATAAACACAATTAGTCCACCTAGGTTGTCACTCAATTACTAAAACCGCACAAGGACCTTTCAATCTCCCCATTTTTGGTAATTGATGACAACTCTACAAAGATATGTAAATTAAGCTCTTTTGGATTCATGTTGCTTGCCCAAGCAATTTTACCATGTGTAAATGATTTTGGACAAGTACCACAAATCCGAAATGGTAGTATTAGCTCCCCCTACATATGTGCTAGAGTGTTTGGTTTGAAGCTCGCACATATGCATAGATTAGAATTATGGGAGAGTAATTACTACCAAATGATGCTAAGGTGTATAGAATAAACTT
This sequence comes from Miscanthus floridulus, assembly GCF_019320115.1. Lineage (NCBI taxonomy): Eukaryota > Viridiplantae > Streptophyta > Magnoliopsida > Poales > Poaceae > Miscanthus > Miscanthus floridulus. Next base: position 659,496 of record NC_089582.1, on the reverse strand, counting down.
TTAAAGTGTGATATCAATTTGAGTTGCACTTTTAACACCATCCTTAGCACCATGAGTAGCTAGACAACTAGAAACCCCGTGAGATCAACATTATAAGCAAGGTTCTAGTATCACGTGTAAAAATTCAAGTCTAGCTACCATCCTTTGCATGCTAGTTATCAAATCATCATTCAAGTTCTACAACTAACATACACCACACAAGCATGCATATCAAATCTAAAATCTTATGCAATGCAATGCAAGCAAGCACATGACTATGCACATAACAAATGCAACCAATCAAAGTTCATGAGCTTGCTCCCCCTACTTGTGTGCTTTTCTTGTCCAAGAATTTTGATCCATCTCTTTTCTTCAATGTTGCTCCCTCTTTGTCCATGTCCATGTCCAACCTCTACTTCTTTGTCTCAATCTTTCCCAAAGCTTTCATATCTTTGTACAATCTCTCCCCCTTTGTCATCAATTTCCATAAAAGGTGTGTTTCTCATTGATGCAAAGACTTACTTTTGGGTAGATGGTTGAGGCTTGTATCTTGCATTTTTTATGGACATCACTTGATTATTAGAATGACACCACTTGTAGATACCACTTATAGGGCTTCTTGAGATACCACACATAGGATCTTTGACCTTGATACCAATTTGTGGGACACCTCCCCCTATGTCATAGCATGGGTTATCCATTTGATAAATATGAGTTCTTGTAGGTGAGGGATGCATTCTTCATTTGATGATCACTTGTGTAACCATTGTTTTGCATGATTGATACCATGTGTAGATGTGATACCACTTGAAAGAATTTTCTAACATGGAACCACTTGTTGGATTTGTCAATTTTGACCATTTCTTGAACATTTTCTATCTTCATGAATACCAGTTCTAGGATATCACTTGTGAGTTGATCTAGACATCACTTGTGAATTCTTGATGAAATACTTGAATCTAGATACCACTTGAAACAAACAAACTAGATATCCATTTGCATTGTTGTCTTGTGCTTGTACTCTTGTTACTTATCATGAGCTTCTATGGTTGACTTGAACTAAATTGATTTGCTTAAGCTTTCAAGTTCGGTTTTAACCAATGACAAGCTTCTTCACACCTCTTACAAGGGTTATCTTACCAATGTTGTACTTGTCACTTGTTGGCAATCCAAATTAAATCAAGTACTTGGGTTTACTAGCTCATAAACAAATTCATATACTAGCCACTAGATTAACTAATCATTCAAGCAATAGTGGTAGGCTATGAATTTAAACATTTCATTTGTTATGCATGATCCTATGAAGCATGTACTATATGCACTAATCGCATACTAGTAAGGGATGAAATGATCATGCACATTACAATGATACCTTTGCTATATTGGAGTAGAGGATAGTAACATAGATTCTAATTCATTACTCCAATAGCAATGTGAAGTCCAATTATAAGCTTGGTGAAGACCAATAGATACCATTTTGAATTCCATTCTTCACCCATATGAAATGAATACCACTTATGATTAAGTGTACTTTCTTATTGTGGTTGGCTTGCTTCATCTTTTGATCAATAGTTGCATGAGAGCATCAATGTGAGAGTACCACTTAAAATATCATGATTAGCTCTATTTTGGGTGTTGCTTGCTTTTTCTTGATTAATCCTTTTGATTGCTTCAACTAAGCATTTCAAATGTTCCTCGGATCACCACTTCCATGTTAGCCTTCCAAGTACCACACTTGATTTACCTACACATAGGCGGCAAGCCCCTACACTAGGGAGAAGTGACCTCTCTCCAATAACCATTCTTGACACACACTTGAGATAACTTGATTGATTGATCCAAGTGATGGACTTATCTTGATGAGTAACCTTGATTCATTCTTTAAGTCCTTTTCTTTCTAATTGTTTAAGTCATTTTCTTTCATCTAAATGATCTCCAATCATCACTTAGAACTCAAACTTAGGTGCCTCAATTACTTATAAATATGTTTTCAATTTGAGGACCTTTCAATCAAAGTGACTTCAAATAAATCCAATAATTGTCAATTTTTTGGCAGATTCTGTACTCTTCAAAGAAAAATGCATATCTCCCAAAGTACAAATCCAAATATCACAAAATTTGGTGGAGATGTGATTCACTAAGTTATCTATCAGCTGTAAAAATTTGAGCTTCATTTGAATTTTAGATTGCTATCAGATTTTAATTCTTCCACCACTATTACATGCTGAAAACTGCTGCACTATAGCTGATAAGATCCACTCCAAAACAGAAGCATCTCTTATCTAGTTCTCATGAAATTTGTACAGCATCTTGTACCATAAGTCTAGAGTATGTACACAAATTTTTATGCCAATCCAATAAGTTTTGATCACTCAAACATGGCTAAGATCACAGCTAGCTCAGATTCTCAATTATAGGACAGATTTCAACTATTGAGCTATACTTCATCAAATATGAATCAAGATTGAAACTAACTTGTTTGAATACTTCCACAAGACATATATCCATTCAATCCACTCACTAAAAGTCATCTCATGAATTTATCCAACACAAATCAATCCAAACTTGATTACTAAGCAATCATCCATTCAATCATCTTATAGCAAGCAATATTACATATTTATCCAATTCAATCAACTCATATGCACCCAAATGAAATGATCAACAAGAGATATACCTTGGTTAGCTCATGATCATCCAACTAGCAAGTTTGAACTCAAATATTTTTGAAAGCCATCAAATGATCCAATAAATCACCACAACTTGAATATGACACTTGTATGTTGATAGTATTTAGACTTCACACAATTTTCACTTGACATTGGGTTTGGATGTGCACTAAGCTTCATAACTTGACTCAATATGTGATGAACAATGTGAGATCAATTGAATTAAGCCTCCAATGCCATGGTACCTACAATCATTCATCCACCTTTTGATGGTACCCAAACAAATTTGGGTCCTCTCAAGTTAGGAGCAATATACTTAGGCAAAGCCTTAGTGTGAGTAGCGGGATGTTTTACAATAGCAACCATAGAGGTACCATTACCATCCTTTCTAAGCACATTATTATCAACAATTGAAATAGGCTTAGAAAGGTTACCTAGGTGACATGAATGTGCCATGTGTCCCCTTTCCCGGCATGAGTAGCACTTTCTCTTTGATTGAGCCTTCTCTTTCTTGCTCATGTGGTGCTTCCCATTGCCTTGCCTCTCATGGATTGCTTGAGCCTTCTTCTCAAGCTTGATAGGACACTTAGAAGCAAAGTGTCCCCGTATTTCCACACTTGAAGCACTTGATGTGAGCATAGACTTTCTTCTCATCTTGTGTCTTGCTCATCATCATGGCATCTTAAGTTTGCATTGGATGCCTTGCTTTTCCACCCCTTCTAGTTTTCTTCTTCATCATCATCAAGTCACCACCATCTTCATGATAGATCTTGACATGGTCTTGGGGTGTCTTCTCTTGCCTAACTTGTGGCTTTGTTTGAGGCTCTTCTAGTTGCTTCACCAATTGCTTGGTTGGGCACATTGAGGTAAGATTACCCCAAGTGCGGCACTTGAAGCACTTCACATGCTTGAGCCTCTCTTCTTCTTTTATCTTCTTGAGCTTCTCAATGTTAGGGCAACCATTTGCAAGGTGTCCCACTTCATGACACCGGTAGCACAAGGTATGAGAGAGCTTTCTTTGTTGTAGCTTCTTCATCTTTCTTTCTCTCTTTCTTTCGCCCTTTGTCATCTTCTTCTTGAAGCCAAGGCCACACTTGTCACCATAGTTTCTTTGAGTCTTTAACATGTGCTCAAAGGTGACTTTTGAGTTGTAGCACCTCTCTAACTTATTGCTCAAATTTTTCACTTCATTTTTGAGCTCATTGTTCTCCTTCAAAAGGTTAGTTTCACAAGACATAGAAGTAGAACAAGCATCTATATATGAAGAGCATGGCATATCTAATAAATCATCACAAGAGGTGGATACATGCTTCTTGCCTACATCACAAGGGTTAGCAACATTTTGCAATTTATCATTTGATCCATGTGATGAGCTCTTATTATTTTTAAGTTTCTTTGTAAACACCTTAATGAGAGAAGCATGTTGTTCTAACAATTCTTCATGAGATGCGAGTAGTGTCTCATGATTCAATTTTAGCTCACAATGTGAAGATTTAAAAGCATCAAGTAATTTCTTATGTTCTTCACAAGAGTTCTTAAGAAATAAGTTTTCATTTTCCAATTTCAATGTTTTAGCTTTCTCATTTTCTAAAGGCATGGTTATGCTAGCAAGTCTACTAACAAGCTCATCATATGAATCAATATGATCAATCACATTATCATTTGATACCTTGGTGTCACCTTGTGACATGAAGCAATGTGGTGTAGTGGATGGACTTGTAATATCATCACAATCATGGCTCGAGCATGAACCATCATCACCATCAAGTGTGCATGGGGTAGGATCATAATGTGCATCACTTGAGGCATCACCATCAACCTTGTCAAGTGATTTTGTGGTAGCATAATCATCATTATCACTAGACCATGAGGTGGAGCAATCTTGCACAATCACCAAATTGTGGTCATGCTCAACACGCTCATGTGCCTCCACCTTGTGATCATCCTCCTTCTTAAATTTGCCATCATCCCACGTGGAGGAATCACCATAGGTGTGTTTGATTGATTCCCATATCTCACGAGCGGTTCCCACATAGTTTATCCTTTTCATTAAATCAAAGCTCAAAGCATCCATTAGATAACAACAAGCTTGTGCATCAAGTTCATAGAGAACTCTTTGAGCTTTGGTGAGATTTCTATGGTCCAAGACATGGGTGAGACCACTAGTGACAACCCACCAAAACTTAGGTCCCTTTGCACAAAAATGATCAAGCATGTGATTTTTCCAAAGTGCAAAATTTGTGCCTTCAAAAATGTGTCTCACAAACATCTAGCCCACTAGACGCCATCCTCTCGGGTCGGTGAAGACCACAAATGAGAGACCTTGCTTCAATACCACTTGTAGGGTCGACATGGTGACTAGAGGGGGGTGAATAGTCGTTACTAAATTTAATTATGCCAGCTAACCGAAACAAATACGGAATTAAAACAATTGATCTAGCCAAGACTACACCCCTCTATTGAAGTTCACAAGCACCTTATAAAGATCCTAATTAGGCAACAAAGGTGCTAGGCTAGCTAGAGCTCACCTATCCAATTCTAGGAGCAAGGTCACACAAACCTATGCCACTAGTATTTTGAACACCAGGGAGCTCCTACACAATTCTAGTAAGCAAAAGCACAAAGCTCCTAAGCTCACTAGCAATGCTCAATAACAAGGCAACCAATGCCAAATTAGAGAGCGCAAATACTTAGCTACACAAACTAAGCAATGTGACTAACAAGGTTACACAAACCAAATTAGCCATGCAAGGGAGCTACTTCTATGCTACACAAGCAAGAAGGTAACTAGTGAGCTACACAAGCTAACTAATTACAAGAGAAACTATACAAGCACAATGTATATGAAAGTAATTACAAGCTTGTGTAAAGGGATTGCAAACCAATGGTGTGGGGGTATTAACCCCTATACCCTTACGGCTGGGCTTGGGCCGGCCCGGACCAGGGGGTCTGGCCCACTAGAAGACGACGTGTGGCCCGACCAATCTGTTTGGAGTCCCGCGCAAGGAATCAAGACGGATTTGGAGATCAAGCAAGATCCTAGTCGGTTAGAATAGGAATGCTTATCCGGCCACCTATGGCAATTGTAACTGGTTAGGATTAGTTTCCAGATCTATAACCCTGCCCCCCGAACTATATAAGGCGGGCAGGGGACACCTCTAAAAAACATCTCTCATTGACATACAGCAATACAATCAGACGTAGGACGTAGGTATTACGCCTTTACAGCGGCCGAACCTGGATAAAACCTCATGTCTGTCTTGCGTCACCATCTTGTTTGTAGCTTGCGCATCTGTCTGTCGATAATCTACTACCTTGGGCATACCCCTAGGTAGACTGCCGACCATATTTCGTCGATAGTGGCGCGCCAGGTAGGGGGTATGCGTACTGCTCTCCAGGCGAACAAGATGGTCATCATCCCCGGTTCCATGGCTACGCCGAACGGCCTCACGTTCACCGTCAGCCAGATCACCAGGACCACGGGCTTCGACGACTTCATTGCCATGACCCCGGAGGAGGCGCGGATTCCATCTGCGTCGACCACTGCTTCACCTGCATCAGCTACGGCTTCGACCACGGTGGATCTGGCTCTAGCCACACCAGCATCGTCTTTAGCCACACTGACAACCCGTCGTCCGCTTCCTCGCTACAATGGGAGGCAGATCGACAACACCGACCTGCTCGACTCCATCGATCAGGTCGGCACCAAACTTGCTGAAACCCTAGCTCTAGTAAGTTCGATTCAAAGTCAACCTAATGAGCAGGTAACCACTACCCACAATAGATCTACCCGACCAGCTCGGGCCAGTCATCCTGCACGACTCGGTACAGATCTCGTGGTCACATCTACTCTTGAAGGGTGCTCCGTTCGTCGCCGACCAGCCCCTGCGACGGGTCTCTGGCTCTCCGAGTATGAAGCCTCGATGGAGAACCACCAGGCCCAGCCCTACGGCCTGCGCAACTTTGTCAACATGGTCTAGATTGAGGATTATCAAGAAGGATCAGTCCACACAGTTCAAGAGGATGGCTCAAGCTCCTCGTCCGGCATCACATCTAATGCCTCCGTCCACACCGAGCTTCAGCATCATGACGATGAAGGCGTTGAATACGATCTGGATATCCCAGACCATGCCCCAGGATTCCCATGATTCCCATCCTTCCCACCAAGGTGAGGAGACTTGATCAATGTTGTCAGTAATGATGAACCACCGGCAGTTGGCGAAATAGAACAAGAAAGGCTAGCACGCGAAGCATGCAATATTGACCGGTTTAATCGCCGACAGATCGAAGCCGAGGTAGAAGAGGAGGCCCGACGCATAAGGGTCCAGCCACATGACCTTAACAATGCCTTTGATAGGGTGGGCGACAAGTAGGTCTTCAGGACTTCAAGCGCCAACGTAGTTGTTGCTATGGTGACAATGCAATGACTACCCAATACCCCGGAAACTCAGGCAGTTCGTGATGATATACAAGCTTACCTGATGGCTGCTATGGCCCAGACCGCAGAGATTGTAAATCAAGCCCGGGCTCCATCCATCTTAGTCAAATCAAGCCACAGTCGCCAGTACTCAAGTCGCTCACAGCCACCCAACCAATGTGGCTCACGCAACAACGACCCATCAGACAACCGTCAAGGCAGAAACGGTGGCCATGATGGTGGTCGGGACGACAACCGCCACCGGGATGACAACCGCCGTGACTACTGGGATGACAACCGCCACGACTACCGGGACGACAACCGCCGAGACAACCGCGATAATCACCGTGATAACCACGGTCGCAGGGTTAACCAGGGTGGCAACCGAGATCGCCGTGATGGCAATAACGATCTCCGCCATTACCTCAGAGAACGCGATCTGCGCGATCGCATTAACCAAAGAGCCAACGATCATGCATCCCACAAAAGCTATCGCTGTATGGAATATGATACTGCCCACGGCTCTCCGGGTTTGAAGCAGTTTACTCCACACCTTCGTCAAGTCATATGGCCCAAGAACTTCAAGCTCGAAAAACTTCAGAAGTACGACGGCAAGGAGAACCCCAAATTATGGGTCATGGTCTACGAAACCACGTGCAGATCAGGCATGGCTGACGAGCATGTCATGTCTAACTACTTCCCAATCGCCGTCGGCCATGCAGGCCACCAATGGCTGGTCAGCTTGCCGGTGAACTACTTTGATTCTTAGCAAGGGCTCAAGCAAGCATTCATCGACAACTTCATTGCTACTTGCGAGCAACCCGACAACAAATATGATCTACAGCGGATCCGAGATCGCAAAGATGAGCCACTGTGCGAGCACGTTTGACGCTTCTCGGAGATGCGTATCAAGGTCCCATCAATCTCTAACAACAAGGCAATCGAGGCTTTCATCACTGGTCTCCGCTTCCACGATGCCATAAGGGACAAGCTCCTCCGCAAGAGACCTGAATCAGTCACAGCTCTCCTGGCTACTGCTAAAAAATATGCGGATACTGATGATGCTAAAAAGATAATCATCGAAGAAGCAGCAAGGGTTCCACGCTCCGACCACACCCCAAACCGCGACAACTACCACGGCAACCATGGTTGGAACGATAATTTTGATCGCCGCAACCAGCGCAATGATTCCCGCGACCACCGCAACCAGCGTAATCAGTGGCGTAATCGCCGTGACGATTACAATGGCAAGCGTCCTCGGGAAGACGACGGCGAGTCAACACCGTTAAAAAAGGTGGCGGACAACGCAACTACAAAGAAGACTACGCCAAAGCATTGAAAGGACCCTGCCAGCTCCATCCCAAGTCCAACCACACCATGGACAATTGCCGTGTTCTCAAATCTATCTACACACGCCAACAGGCTCCGGATAGATCCGACAAGCCTAACGACGCAGGGGAGCAACGTAGCGAGGACAATGATGATGAAGACGTAGATCCCCGTCACAAGTACGTCAAGCCAACCGATCGCGTTCACACCATCATTGGAGGCAAAGTGTCCATCAAGACCAAACAAGAACGCAAGCTGCTCACCCGCGCTTGCTTGAACATGGCCAACGTCGACAACCTCATCGCCGATCCACGGCTCCCTCCTTGGTCTCACCACGAGATCTCCTTCAGCAGAAAGGACCAATGGGCTGCGATACTTGAGCTAGGACGTTTTCCTCTGGTTCTCGATCCTTGTATCAACAAGGTTCAGTTCGACAGAGTGCTGATTGACGGCGGCAGTTCCATCGATATACTGTTCAAGAACAGTTTGTCGGTCCTGAAGATAACCTAGGCTGATCTCAAGCCATATGAGGCACAGTTCTGGGGTGTTCTCCCCGGACAGAGCTCCACACCTCTCAGGCAGATCATGCTACCTGTGCAATTTGGTACCCCAGACCACTTCCGCATCGACTACGTCAACTTCGTGGTCGCTAACTTCGACGGCACCTACCATGCTATCCTTGGTCGACCAGCGCTCACCAAATTCATGGCCATACCTCACTACAGGTATTTGGTGCTCAAGATGCCTACCGAGAAAGGGGTTCTAACTCTTAGGGGCAACGTATATGCAGCTTATACCTACGAGGATGATAGTTTCAAAATAGCAGAGGCTCACGACCTCTCTATTCGCATGGCCAAGACCATGCTCGATGCCAAGAAGACCCCAGCCGACCACCTGGAGATCCCAGAGCTCGAGACCCCACGCAAGAACATCAAGTCCAAAGAGCACAAAGCGATCCAGCTGGTCGATGGTGATCCCAGCAAAACAGCCCTTATCAGGGCCAACTTGGATCCTAAATAGGAAGACGCGCTCGTCAGGTTCTTGAGGAGCAACGTGAGTGTGTTCGCATGGAAACCTGCTGACATGCCTGGTGTACCTCGGAACTTGATCGAGCACTCCTTAAATGTCAACGGCAAGGCCAAACCTATCAACCAGAAGCTACAATGGTTCGCTCGCGACAAAAAGGAGGCTACTAGGGTAGAAGTTACACAGCTTTTGGTAGCCGAATTTATCAAAGAAGTGTATCATCCGGAGTGGTTAGCCAACCCGGTTCTTGTACGCAAAAAGAATAATGAATGGAGAATGTGCGTTGATTACACTGATCTCAACAAACACTGCCCTAAAGACCCCTTCGGCTTACCTCGCATAGACAAGGTCATAGATTCAACTGCCGGTTGTGAGCTGCTTTCCTTTCTCGATTGCTACTGTGGTTATCACCAGATCGCTCTCAAAAAGGACGACCAGATCAAGACATCCTTCATCACGCCTTTCGGCGCCTACTGCTACACGACCATGTCGTTCGTGCTCAAGAACACCGGGGCTACCTACCAACGCGCCATACAAGCCTACCTCAAAGACGAGATAAAAGACGACCTCGTCGAGGCTTATGTTGATGATGTAGTTGTCAAAATCAAGGAAGAACATACCCTTATTGACAACCTAGAACGCACCTTTGCAGCCCTTAATACATTCCAATGGAAATTAAACCCAAAGAAGTGCATCTTTGGTGTTCCTTCTGGTATACTGCTTGGCAACGTCGTCAGTCACAACGGCATACGCCCTAACCCAGAGAAAGTCAAAGCTGTCTTGGACATGAAGCCACCCAAAAAGGTGAAGGATGTTCAGAAGCTTACCAGATGCATGGCTGCCCTCAGTCGTTTCATATCAAGATTAGGCAAAAAAGGACTACCTTTTTCAAGCTGCTCAAAGCATCCGAGAAGTTTGAGTGGTCAGAGGAAGCAGACGCTGCCTTCACATAGCTGAAACAATTCCTTACATCACCTCCGGTCCTCACTGCTCCTAGAGAAGATGAAACCCTCCTGCTTTACATTGCGGCAACTAATCGAGTGGTGTCCACTGCCATGGTGGTCGAGCGCGATGAGCCTGGCCACGTCTACAAGGTACAATGACCAATCTATTTCATCAATGAGGTACTCAATGAATCCAAGACCAGGTACCCACAGATTCAGAAACTGATCTATGCCATACTGATAACATCCCAAAAGTTGAAACATTACTTCAACGGATATCGTGTGGTGGTCATGACCGAGTACCCTCTGGGAGACATCATTCGCAACAAGGATGCGAACGGGCGCATCATCAAATGGGCAATGGAGCTATGCCCTTTCTCCTTAGAATTTGCAAGCTGTACTACAATCAAGTCTCAGGCACTTGTCGATTTCATCGTCGAGTGGACAGACTTAAGCACACCTGCCTCTCAGGGGCCCGATGAGTATTGGAAGATGTACTTCGACGGCTCTCTCAACATCGACGGCACAGGAGCAGGAGTCCTTTTTGTGTCACCATCCAAGGAGTAGCTCCGATACGTCCTCAGGATTTATTTCCCAGCGTCTAATAACGTCGCCAAGTATGAAGCATGCCTACATGGTCTACGCATTGCGGTCGAGCTCGGTGTCAAACGTCTCTATGTCTATGGAGACTCGGCTCTGGTCATCAACTAACTCAACAAGGACTGGGATACGACCAGCGAAAAGATGGACGCATACTGCAAATCGATCAGAAAGCTGGAAGTCAAGTTCTATGGCATCAAGTACACACATGTGGTCTAGGACAAAAATCAAGCAGCAGATGCGCTATCAAAGTTAGGATCATCCCAAGCCAAAGTCCCACATGGCGTATTTGTTCAAGACCTGCTCACGCCTTCCATCGAAGAGGAAGATCCCACGGTCGACAAGCCTCTAGACTAGCTATTGGTGGCTACAGTTTCGGCGTCAAACACCATCAAACCACCTCCGACCACTAAGGAGTCTGACTGGAGAGTACCTTTCATCAAGTACCAGATAGATGGTAGCGGTTACACCGATCGGACAGAAAACGAACGCCTGATGCGTCGCAGCAAGCAGTATCTGCTCGTCGATGGCAAATTGTGGCGCAAGAACGCAGAGGAGGAAATCTTGATGAAGTGTATAACCTAGGAGGATGGCGAACGTCTCCTAGACCAAATCCACTCTGGCTCCTATGGCAACCACGCGGCCTCGAGAACGCTGGTTGGCAAGGCTTTTCGAGTATGTTTCTATTGGCCGTCAGCCGTAGCCGATGCAGAGAAGCTAGTCCGCCATTGTGAGGGTTGTCAGTTCTTCGCCAAGAGAATCCACGTACCAGCAGACGAGATTCAGACAATACTAGCCTCTTGGCCCTTCACATGCTGGGGACTGGATATGATCGGGCCCTTCAAACCGGCTCCTGGGAAATTTACATGCGTCTTTGTGTTGATCAACAAATTTTCCAAGTGGATAGAGTACATGCCTCTGGTACAGGCATCTTTAGAAAAGGCTGTCACGTTCATCGACCAGGTCATCCACCGCTTCGGCATACCCAACAGCATCATCACTGATCTGGGTACTCAGTTCACCGGGAACGCTTTTTGGGACTTCTGCGATGAAAGGAGCATAGTAGTAAAATACGTCTCGGTGGCGCACCCTTGAGCTAATGGACAGGTTGAGCGAGCAAATGGTATGATCTTGAACGCACTTAAAAAGAGGATGTACAGGGAAAATGATAAAGCTCTCGAAAGATGGCTCAAAGAGTTACCAGCCGTGGTCTGGGATCTCAGAACCCAGCCCAGTCGCAATACCGGCGTATCACCATACTTTATGGTTTATGGCGCTGAGGCAGTGCTCCCAGTAGATATAGCCTTCAGATTAGCATGGGTAGAGAACTTCGATGAAGACAAGGCCAATGAAGTATGGGAGCTAGAAGTGAATAGTGCAGAAGAGAAGTGGCTCGATTCTTGTGTACGTACAGCCAAATACCTTGCTGTTTTGCGTAGGTACTACAACAAGAATGTCAAGGAGTGGTTCTTCATGGTTGGGGACCTAGTCCTAAAGTGGAAGACGAATCAGGCTGGTGTCCACAAACTCGCAACCCCATGGGAAGGGCCCTTCATGATCAAGGAGGTTATACGACCAACGTCTTACAGGTTAGCTCACCTGGACGGTACAGACGTACCCAATTCATGGCACATCGACAAGCTTAGGCGTTTCTATGCTTAACTACTAAGATATGTACTTTCGGCAGGTGCTCTCTGGTTTGACTTGTGTGTTTCTATGTGTGCACAAACACTCCGACCGCAAGACAAACCAGGGCCATACAAACCTTTCAGGATGACATGTCAACTAAACTGGTACAACTAAATAGAACATCAACATGTTCTAACTTAGTTACATCGGTACGATGTCTGGGCTTAAAAATGTTTTCTACAAAACAAACAAGCTCATGTTGTTATACAGTTACGTTATTACAAGCTCATCTGAAAAGGTCCAAGTTTATAATAACACAACTACATCTTCTTCTACAGCTATAACCTACACTAATGGCTGGTCGGGGCACGCGGCACCTGCTGCTCGCTGGGCCTAACATCGTGCTCGAGTCTCAGGGACTCTTGCACTGGTCGAGCTGAAGAAGATGGCCCCACCAATGCCTGGTTGGTCGAGACCGTAGGCTTCGCCGGTTGGCTTGAAAATAAAGGCGTTTCCAGCTAACTCGTAGATGGCGTTCCCTGTACGGATGGCATCGCACCTCCACACAGGTTAATGTCACCAATTATTTTCGCCGACAAGTCTAGATGGGTCATCCGTAGCTCCTCGGCCTTGTCTGGATCTACCTCCTTCGGGTATCCAGCCTCCAGGCGCTTGAGATCGATCAAGGGGTAGTGAGCATGTACCATGCTTAGCACATGTGCGCCTGTGTACTCACCTGCCTCCTTCACGAACTCCTAGAACCATCCCCATGCCTTTCGGCATCTCTCGATCAACCCCAGCTGCGGCGTCCTTGGCACGTCCTCTGTTAGTGCCGGATCGATGAGGTTAAGGACCGGCAAAATGCTCATCGCCACCTCCTGGCACCGGTTTTTCCAGGTGTCACGATCCTGGATGATCTCTTTGCACCGCGCCTTCCAGCCGTCATGGTCTTTTATCATGGCCTCCAAATGCTTCTTCGCATTGATTTTTAAAACTGCAAACTATACATGCTGTTAAGATGCTATATTATGCCAAACTACGGTAAGCAGCCGAAATGAGCAAAGGGGTTTGGAAAACTTACTTTTCAGATCCTCTGTCATCTTGGTCGTGTGGTCTCGGAGCTGCGACTGGTCTTGCGCCAGTTTTCTATTGTCTTCTTTCAGGCGATCACACTCCACGACTGCACGACTTTTCTCCTCTCAGAGATGGATCACTTCAGCTTCCAAGCCTGCACTACAGCTGTTACTACCAAAAGCGCAACAGCACTTGTTAGTAGTCGGTATGATAAAATGGCTACTTACTTGTTCTTTCCCGCTCTTTATTACTGAGCTGGACGACCAGGTTCTGGTTCTGGTTCTGGGACTCTTGCACCTTCTTTTCACGGTTGGCGGCTTCAAGTCATTGGCGCAAGCGTTCCACCTCAGCCGTTAGCTCCTTGTTGCTTGCAGTGATCCCCTCAATCTGATCGAAGCATTTCTTGTGGTATCTTGCGGTCTTCATTAAGTCCTATGTGCAGATTGCTAAGTAAGACAGCTATGACTAGACAGCGAGATCAGGGGGTTAAGTGAAGCTTACCTACACTTCTATCACCAGCCATTTCACCGCCCGTTCAACTTTCTTGGTCTCTTCGACCTTCGGGATTTCCTCATGAACAACCCATTGGTCGTTCCGCCAATGCGACACATACACATGTTGTCGCTTGTCTTGTGGATGGCCTAGGACCTCCTCCACTTCGTCCTCTTCGGGCTCTTCTTTGGGTCTCGGTGCTGGTCCGGCGTTAGCAGCTTTTGCGATCACTATGGCTTTCCCATGGGCTACAGCATCGACAAACGTGTTCTGTGCTCTCACTTCCGGTCGCTACTCCTCGGTCTGTGTCGTTACATTTGATGCTGAGGTGTTGCCCTCAGCAGGTTTAGCGCTTAGAGCACTCAGGCTTGGCTCGGCTCTTCCCTCGACCCCCTGCTCGGGGACTGTTGTCTGACTATTTGTTTCCTGAGGCCCCGACGGATCTTCTGCTATGGGTTCCTCGATGGCCGGCTGCTAGGCCACACCGCTTTCGGCTAGCTGGTCTGGACTTTCGGTGGACGCCGAGCTAGTACATCCGAGATAAGTTCAGAAGGCAATCATATTCAATGCAAATTGCTAGCTTACATCAAGGTTACAAATACTTACATGTTGGAAGCACGGAATGATGTGGCAAAGGCGCGTCTCTTCGGCCGTGCTTGCTCCACGTGCTGTGCGGGTGACTCCTGGCCTCCCTCTACATCCAGCACTGTCACTGGGCCTTGGTGCTTGACCCCTCCGCCACTTGTCCTTCGCGCTGCAGTGGTCGGCGATGTAGGTCCCACCGGCATGGAGGAGCCACCTTGCTCCATCGACTCCAGTTGCCTCCTCTTTCGAGGGACGAGTCAAAAGGTGTCTGCATCCTCTCCCTCCTCTGCGTCATCGTCCGACAAAGTAAAAATCACCTGATGATGCTTGCTGGTCGCTGGCCGCTTACCAGCAGCTTTGGCCGCCGCCTCCTCTCTAGCTCCGAGCATCGCCCAATCGACGTCCTCGATCTCGACGCTGGTCTGGGTGGTTGGGTCAGCTCCTTGTGGCCAATCTACTCCAGGGGGTGGCGACACAAACACTGTCGCTCTATCCCGACCATTAATCTGGGAAACAAATGGGAGTGAATACAGTAAGTTTCTGCCACAATATAAGACTACGGGTACAAGTCAAGATGAGTTACCTTTGGGGGAGGTCGGGCGAGCTTGAAAGCGTGCTCGATGTCGCTCAATCTAACATAATTTGGATCAACTAAGTTGAATAGCTCTCCAATTCTGGCTCTGACTTTGTTTTTGTCAAGCGCCCCCTTCCTCGTCCTCATCGGGTCTACGCTACCTTGATACTCGTAGCCAGGATGTACCCTCCTCTGGCAGGGCTGGATCCGCCGGCTGATGAAGCTCCCGACCACGCTCGGACCGTCCAGTTTTTTCCATGGGATCAACCCAAATATTTCTGGAATCTGTTCCAGGTGCTTGGGCTTCTCTAACCAGCTTGTCCTCTTCTCTGGGATGTACCCCACGTCACACAGCGTGATTGTGTTTGGCTCTTCGCGGACGTAGAACCATTTCTTGTACCAGTCATCAAGCGATGTGTTCCATGGGCAGCGCAGGTACTGGGCTTTCATGCCATCATGGAGGTTGAGGTACACACCTCCGGCAATCTTCGATCCACCGCTTCCTTTTTTCCGCAGACAGAAAAGATGGCGAAAAAAATCGAAATGGGGCTGGAAGCCGCCATATGCTTCGCAAAGATGAATGAAAGTAGCGACAAGGAGGATCGAGTTGGGATGTAGATTGCAAATCCCAATCTCATAGTAAAGACAGAGCCCCTGAAGAAAAGGATGAACCGGAACCCCAAATCCCCGCTTAAAGAAGTCTTCGAACACCATGATCTCACCTGGTTGCGGATCGGGGTATCCCTCACCCTCCGACGCACGCCATCCTATGAGCTCCTTGTTGTGGAGTACCCCATGGTGACGAGGTCTTCAATGGTCTGCTCGTTGCTTCTCGATTTCCACCACTCCTTCGCCATGACTCCGGCTTTCTTCTGCGCATCGCTTTTCGCCATGAATCTGGCCTTGTTGATGAATGAGGAACTGGCAGAGGATTGATTGGTATTAGGGTTGACGAGAGGAAGAAGATGGTTGCGGCTACGAATGGCAATGGGTAAAAAGTAACTTATCTATCCTATACTGTATTTAACCCAAGAGTTATGCCATTTTGTCTGCCTGAGATTCTTGGGAGACGTGCGCACGCGCCGTAGACGGTTGTTTTCACAGCCTCGAGATCTATGCCAATATATGCGCCTCTTCGTTGCCAGTGTGAGAGGGCCCACGCTGATGCACCTACTTACAGGTGCCACGCAACTGTTTGTTTGAAAAGACAAGAAGGCAGTATGACGTGCTATACCCGTCTACTTTTTTGACCAGACGTGTCAGATTGGACTTGACAGAGCAAGTAAAAAAACATACACAAAATATATAATAGTACAAGTGCCATATGGTTTTTCGCCGCACTTCTTGTGCTCGGGGACTGTCCAGACCACCATCGTGCTCGGGGGCTGTCCAGACCACTATCGTGCTCGGGGACTGTCTAGACCACTATCGTGCTCGAGGACTGTCCAGACCACCCTCATGCTCGGGGACTGCCTCGACCACTCTCCGAACATTGCTCGGAAACTGCTCTCCTCGGCTACATGTGATTTGTACTCACATACAGTTGAGAGGCATTTATTTAGACCTTGCTACAAGGCTGATACCTCACCTTCCAGCAAGCTCGGGGACTACATCGGTACGATGCACCTACCGGTGCATCTCGTATTGCTTGTACGACGATTGGATTCTCAACTTCAGTGGGAATTCTTTTTAGACCCTGGCACCACGTGCCTACGTCACCTACTACTAGGCTTGGGGACTAAGTGGGCACACTTCACCTTGCGGTGAATGTGCTTATTTTATCGACCCCTACGCTCTGACTGTTGGCCAGAATTACTATTGTCTAAGGGTCACTTACATTTCTTTTCAGAAATACAAGTGGGCACACTTGATAAGGAAAGAAATCTTTTTCTTTTTTCTTTAGAGAACCATGCAATCTTTGGACAATCAGAATCTTCGGCTATAATCGTGGTCTATTGCTCTTTGTTCGGACCAGAATACTGGCACATTTGATCGGTCAATGTTTCAACCAGTTGGAGATGACATGAAGACAGATCGCATTAGCCGAAGGAGATCGAACGGCGTGTCGCAGCATAATACATGATGCTCGGGGACTAGCTGTGGGGGTATTAACCCCTATACCCTTACGGCTGGGCTTGGGCCAGCCCAGACCAGGGGGTTTGGCCCACTATAAGACGACGCGTGGCCCGGCCAATCTATTCAGAGTCCCGTGCAAGGAATCAAGACGGATTTGAAGATCAAGCAAGATCCTAGCCGGTTAGAATAGGAATCCTTATCCGGCCACCTATGGCAATTGTAACTGGTTAGGATTAGTTTCCAGATCTGTAACCCTACCCCCTGGACTGTATAAGGCGGGCAGGGGACCCCTCTAAAAAACATCTCTCATTGACATACAGCAATACAATTAGACGCAGAACGTAGGTATTACGCCTTCACAGTGGCCGAACCTGGATAAAACCTCGTGTCTGTCTTGCGTCACCATCTTGTTTGTAGCTTGCGCATCTATCTGCCGATAATCTACTACCTTGGGCATACCCCTAGGTAGACTACCAACCATATTTCATCGACAAACGGGAAGAACAATGTTGACACAGTGATCTTCTCCCTAGGTTCACGTGCTTGCCACCACGCTACATCCCCGTTGTGTCGACCGCTCACTTGGTGGTTCGGTGGCTAATTGGCATCACCCGCTAAGCCCACACATTGGGCACCGCAAGAACCTACCCCAAAAGTGAGGGTAGCTCAATGACACGCTCAACTAGAGTTGCTCTTCGCGGCTCGCACGGGGCGAGCACAATGCCCCTCACAAAGCTCTTCTCCAAAGCACCGCACAAGCTTCTTGCGGGCTTCAATGGAGACCACCACCAAGTCATCTAGGAGATGGCAACCTCCTAGAGTAACAAGCACCGCCGACTTGCAACTTGATCACCTAGTGCCACTCGATGCAACCTCACGATGCAATCGCACTAGAATCGCTCACTCACACAATTGGATGATCACTATCAAGCATGTGTGAGATGGAGGGCTCCTAAGCACTCTCAAGCATGGACACAAAGTCCCCCAAGGTGCTCCCCTCAGCCATGGCCAAGACCCCCTTCTATTTATAGCCTCAAGGGCTAAACTAGCCGTTACCTCTTCACTGGGCAAAACTCGGGGTGACCGGACATGCCGGTCAGATCGACTGGACGCACCACGCCAGCGTCCAGTCGCTCTACGTCGTCCATGTGTCGCTCTGTGTTCAATTGGAGCCACCCGATCTCAATGGTGACTTCATGCGCCAACGGTCAAGTGATGATCGGACACAACACAGTGCCAAAACCGGACGCACCTCTGTCGAGTTCGGTCATTTCCAGAGAGGTTCCATTCACGACCGGACGCGTCAGTTTGATCACAACCAGATGCAGGAGGGGCAGCATCCAGTCGAGTCTAGAGAGCCCCTAGAGCCACTCAACTATGACCGAACACGTCCGGTAGGTCACAATCGGATGTAGCATCAGCATCCGGTCCTTCTCCTCTTCTCTATGTCGCCACACTAGCGGGACTGGACGCACCCACCACACGTCCGGTCACGAAGTAACCCAGTGTCCAATTTTAGACCGATGCCTGCGCCTTCACTGCTGCCACTGACTAGACACGCCAGTCCAGTTGAGGCCAGCGTCCGGTCACTCATAGTGACCTCCTTTTGCCTCCGTTTCTTCACCGAGTTGATGCACATCAACTCCAACTTCTTCTCCTTTGTAAATGTGCCAACACCAAGTGTACACCACCATGTGTATATGTGTTAGCATTTTCACAATCATTTTTCAAAGGATTAGCCACTCAACTTGCAACGCCACTCGATCCTAGCAACGATGCAAAGTTAGATCACTCGAGTGGCACTAGATGACCAATATGCAAACAAGTTTGCCCCTCTTGATAGTACGGCCATCTATCCTAAACCCGGTCATCAACTTCTCTACACACCTATGACCGGTGAAATGAAATGCCCTAGGTTATACCTTTGCCTTGCGCATTCCATTCCATCTCCTCCAATGTCAATGCAACACATGCACCAACACGATCAACAATGATATGATCC